>NC_137895.1:47721372-47987770 GCF_963455335.1 Martes martes | reverse complement strand
TACTAGTCCTATTTTAAAGACTTTATTTATTTATTTGTCAGAGAGAGTGAGCACAGGCAGACAGAGAGGCAGGCAGAGGCAGAGGGAGAAGCAGGCTCCCCGCTGAGCAAGGAGCCTGATGTGGGACTTGATCCCAGGACCCTGGGATCATGACCCGAGCGGCTTAACCAACTGAGCCACCCAGGCGTCCCTACTAGTCCTATTTTAGGATAAATGTCCTAAAAGCAGGGTTGCTGAAATAAAGAGTAGATATATATTAAATTAATTACCTGGTTGTAGCATTTAATTCATACTCCCATAAGTAATTTATTAATGCAGCCATCTCCCTGCATTCTCACCAGTCCCAGATGTCACACTTCGAATTTTTTGCTAATGTATCAGATTAGGTGGGAAATAAGAACTTGCTGTTCTGCTCTTACTTCCCTGTCTCTTCATAAAGCTGAGCAAGTTTTCCTGTGTTTATTGACCATTTGTGAATTTCCTGTTCACATCTTTTACCTATTTTTCTGTTGAGTTTTATCTTTTCCTTTTTACTGTATATGACTGTATAGTAAAGAAATTAATACTTCTTCTGTCAAGTATTTCTTACCAGTCTGTTATTTTGTGGAGATTCCAGCTAATTAAAAATAAAACAAGTAAAGGAATAGATACACATATTAGAAAGGGGGGAATATTTACATATGATGAAAGTGTAAATCTAGAAACTCAAGATTCAGTTACTAGGATTAATAAAAGAATGAGAATTTTTAAGTACCTAAATTCAAGACAAAGTTACCTCCCAAAATCATAGCCTGTCTGTACTTTTCACAACTAATTAGAAAAGGATTTAGTGCTCCCCCCAAAAAAGTCCCATTAAATTATTGACCAAAACCATAAGATACATAGGAATAAAATTAACTAAGGGTTTGAGGACTTCCAAAAAGAAACTATAGAATCTTATTGGAAGACATGAGTATAAATAGATGTACCATGTTCCTGGATGAGAGGATTTGATGTAAATCTAAGCTATTCCCAAATTAACATAGAAACTTAATCTTTGGGGGATTATTTCTTTTTTCTTTTTTTTTAAGATTTTTATTTATTTATTTGACGGGCAGAGATCACAAGTAGGCAGAGAGGCAGGCAGAGAGAGAGAGGTAAGCAGGCTCCCTGCCGAGCAGGGATCCCGATGTGGGGCTCGATCCCAGGACCCTGGGATCATGACCTGAGCCAAAGGCAGAGGCTTTAACCCACTGAGCCACCCAGGTGCCCCTGGAGGATTATTTCTAAACAGAGAAGTTTAAAAATAGAAGAATAAGTGAGAATGGCAAGATGGCAAGAAAATTTGAAAAAGAATAATGTGCACTAGTTGCCTTACTTAATAATAAAACAAAATAATTATACAACAAAACAATATGCACTTAACACAGGAATGAATAAATAGATCAGTGAAACAGACGTCGTTATTAGATCCAAATATGCATTAGCACTTACAGATGACAGAGGTGATCTTTCATTTCAAAGGAAGAGGAATTTATTTACATACATGATATGGGCATGATTGACTTTCTGTCTGGAGGAAAACAGCTAAATCCCTACCTCATGCTACATTTTAAAATCAGTTCCAAATAGAGCAAAGATTTGAATGTAACCAAGAATGAATGCTGAAAGAAAAGTTAGATAATGAAATAAAAAATTAAAATGCATTTGACAAAAAAGAAATAAACTATTTGCTTCCAAACAGTGCAACAGAAGGTCACTTGTAGTTTTTTCTACTCTGTCTAATCACCATTTTGGTGGCTTCTGTTAATGCATGGTGCCGTGTGCAGAAAAGAATACAAAGGAATGCTTTCAACAACTGCTGTTCATTTTTGGAGAAATCTTATAGTTTGTTTCGCTTAGGTTACGTGTGCCCTTCCTTTCTGGCTCACCATGGAGTGCCAAGAAAAACAATAGTAAAATATAAAAAATGAAAGTAATAATATTCAGAGATTAAATTGTTTTATCACAGTTCTCTGCTTTCAGCAATTGTTCAGCTTGAGTATATTCCAAAGGCATTACTTTCTCAAATTTGTTTTCATCTCCTAAGACCCCTCATGTGCAACTTTTCCTTTATATTGTTTCAAAAGTTGACATTTTGGCTTACTAATGAATACATACTAAAGAATGACCACTGGGAGATTTATGGAAAATGTAAAAATTTTTTCAGAGAGTTTTGGAAGAGAATCAAGAACATTATCATATAGTTCAAAAGTTCCTTATCCTGGGAGACATTGATGGTAAGATACTATACTTTTGTTTTACTTTCTATGAGCTCTTTGTTTCCTTTCTTTCTTTCTTTTTAAGATTTTATGTATTTATTTATTTGAGAGAGAGAGAGCATGGGAGGAGAGAGGTCAGCGGGAGAAGCAGACCCCTGCTGAGCAGGGAGCCCGTTGTGGAACTCGATCCTGGGACTCCAGGATCATGACTTGAGCCTAAGGCAGTTGCTTAACCTACTAAGCCACCCAGGCATCCGAGTTCTTTGTTTTCTTATGGCAATTTTTTAAAAAGTTATCAAAACAGTGCACGACTCACCACATCTTTTAATCTTTATATCAGCCTATTTGAATGCAGCTATTAATTGTTAGATAATAGAGCTTGAATTTAATCCTGGGTCTGTTTTATATGGGGGTTATTAACAATGAGGTAGTGATTTCATAGTACTATAGGAATACAGTAAAAATATCCTTAGTAATGTTTATTTCTGTTCTTTTGGTCTTTATTGCTATTACTGAATTTTTGCTTTGATGGCTTGTAGGTTTGATGACTGAATTTAACAAATGGCTTTCCAAAAGCAGGAACAATCTACCTGGACACCTTCTCCGCTTCATGACTCACCTCATTTTGTTTTTCCACACTCTGGGACTACAGATCAAAGTAAATAAAAAAGAACAATTGACTGCCCTTTGCAAGGGTGTTGCTGTATGCCTCTCATCAGGAAAACATGCTAGTTTTTTGGGTTTTTTTTTTTCCTAGAAATGGTGGTAAGGGTACAGAAGTCTTTTTTTTTTTTTTTTTAAGATTTTATTTATCTGAGAGAGAGAGACAGACATGAGGGGAGGGGCCAAGGGAGTGGAATGAGCAGGGAGCCTGACATGAACCTCAGATATGAATCCCAGAACCCCAGGATAATGACCTGACCTGAAGGCAGACCTTCAATCGACTGAGCCACCCAAGCACCCTGTCAGAGAAGTCTTCTAGACAGTCTTGTATGGTCACTCAGTGATAACTCACTGTGGATGACCCTTTAGGGCTCTAGTTATGGATGCAGAATACCAGTGGGTGTGTGGTTGTGTGTGTGTATGTGGGTGTGTGTTAAGTAATTTTTTTAAAAGATTTTATTAGCACACGTGAATGTGCTGAGGGAGGGACAGATGGACAAGCTGACTCGCCACTGAGCAGGGAGCCCAGGGTGGGGTTGGATTCCAGCACTTTGAGATTATGACAGGCTCTGAAGTCAGATGCTCATCCGGAGCGAGCAACCCAGGTGCTTTATGTGGTTTTTGATAAATTCGTAACTTTATCCTCATCAGTACCCAGTCCTAAATCAACCCACCAAGCTAACTGAACAAGACTACTTTTTCTATGTGAGGTTTCAAACCTTTGTTTTCTTTTTTCTTTTTGTTTCTTTTTCCTAAATGATGGTAACATTTTAGTACCTATAGAAGGCAGAATGATTAAACAGTAGTTGAAAGCTTGGGCTTTGGAGTAAGAATCCTGGGTTTGCATCCTTACTCACCAGCTTCTATTATGTAATTCTGGGTAAAATAAAAACCTCTGTAGTTTTCTTTGTTTAGAAACTCTTAGTTTCTTCCTCTGTAAATTGTGAACAATGATAGTAACTACCCACAAAGAGTTATGGAAGGTTCATTTGGGCAGCATATAAACTTTGCTAAGCATTTAGCCTAGCATGTAGTCATTGCTCCATGGCAAATATTAAAATCATTCAATCATTTAATAGAATTTTTGTTAGATACCTTGCTGGTACATATAAGCAATTGTGTTTATAAATGAATTATATCTTTTTTTTCTATGAAGGAAGAAGTTTCCATTGAAATTTTAAAGACATACATACAGGTAAACTTTAAGAATCCAAAATTTGATTTTCTTTTTTCTTTCTTTCTTTTTTTTTTTTTTTTTTTACTGTTTTGGTGGAAACAAAAATCAGAATGGTAATGTTTTAATGCTCAGGTGGTGGGAAAGTCATCAGAATCTGTAAGAGATCTTTTAATTATCTTAAGTATATTTTATTTAGAATTTAAAATCATTCTGTTCAGTAGCACAAATCCACATCTATATGAATCTCTCATTAATGTTTGAAATTTTGAAGTGAATTTTTTAAAAAACACTGCTGATCCCAGAACCTGTTGTTGTTACTGACATACTTTGATCTTTTTCTGTTTTTTTAGCTTTTAGTAAATGAGAAACATACAAATCTCATAGCATTTTATACCTGTCATTTGCCTCAAGACCTAGCTGTAGCCCAGTATGCATTATTTTTGGAAGGTGTTACAGAATTTGAGCAGCGCCACCATTGCCTGGAACTGGCTAAAGAAGCAGGTAAAAATGGTTGAGAACTTTTTGTTGGGTTTCACAGGCAAGTTATCATTTTGGCATTAGTAACATTTATCTTTCTAGTTTTAAATCTTCTCGAGAGAAAAAGAATGGAATTTTTGATGAAATTCTGTTTTAGGAATAAAATAACTTATACTGTAACTCGTGTAGAATATCCCTGTTATGGCATTTTCTTTTACAATTTTATAATGTCTTTCATATTTTACATCTTATATTTTTATAGAATTTTAATTCCAGTTTACCAAATCATTGTGACTGTTTAGAGAATATTAATGTGAACGATTAATTCTTGTTTTTGTCTCTTAAAAAAATTCCTTAGATTTGGATATTGCAGCTATAACAAAGACTGTAGTCGAGAATATCCGAAAGAAAGATAATGGTGAATTCAGTCATCATGACGTGGCCCCAGCCCTAGATACCAGCACTACTGAGGTAACATAAGAGGCAGGGGAGATGTGTGCCTAACTCCTAATCCCTCTTTTGTGGCTCTTTGGTGGCTTTTTGGTGAACTTCCTCCTTAGCATACTCTGGCTCCTTTCTTTAAGAATTTTTCTTTGTCAGCCAAAACCTTTTAAATTTTAAAAATTGGCAGCAGACTTAAGGTCTTATGTAAGGGATTTAAGTTACTTGCAGTAGTATTGTGTTAAAGGAAGCTTCTTTAACAGAAAAAAAGTGAGCTTTGGATTTTTGCTTATTGGATTATTCTAGATACTTGATCAATCTCTAACTCTTTAAGTAGTTTACTTACCCTGTTTTCAGGAAAAAAACCAAAAAGCCATTTTAGAGTAGCCACTAAGGAATCACCTGGTTAAGTTGGTGGGACATAGAATACTTAATTCCAGACTCATACTCCGAGAAGTTTTTTTGTAATTTTTTCAGTTTGGTTTTTTTTTTTTTTTTAAGATTTTTATTTATTTATTTATTTGTCAGAGAGAGAGAGAGGGAGAGAGAGCAAACTCAGAAGCAAGGGGAGCAGCAGGCTCCCCACTGAGCAAGGAGCCCAATGTGGGCCTCAGTCTCAGAATCCTGGGATCATGACCTGAGCCAAAGGCAGACGCTTAACTGACTGAGCCACCTAGGCATCCCTTTTTTGTAATTTGAGTTATTAAGTGTGAAAAGAAACTAAGGAAAGCTAGATTCTTTCATAATTTCATATAACTTGAGGGAAAATCATGTTTATTAGATGTAAGTTAATTCTACTAACTGGAATATATTAGAAAAAAGTACAATCGATGTTTCTTTTTTTCCAATTAAATGAATAGGAGGACCGTTTAAAAATTGATGTAATTGACTGGTTGGTATTTGACCCAGCACAGAGGGCGGAAGCACTTAAACAAGGCAATGCGATAATGAGAAAATTCTTGGGTATGCTTTATTTTAATATTCTCTTCTCAAGCTTTTGTTCAAACTTACATATTCTTAAATTTTTGTTTTGTTGTGTTTTTTTTGTTTTTCTAATCCTTCCGGTGGAGGAGGGCAGGTGACAAAACAGCCATTCTTATATATCAAGCCTAGTATAATGAAACAAAATATTTAACATTATCATTGTCCTAATCAGTGTTTCATATAATCTCAAGGCTTTGAAAAATGTAATTGCCTTAAGACACAAAATTTGGTAAAAGCAACTGCATTAAATGAATCCTTTTGTGACTTGACCCACTGAAATAAGGAAAAAGCCTGGCCATTAAGTACAAAGAATCACCCAAACCTTTAATAAAACTACTTTGGGACTCAAGATGCTTACAGCTGACTGTAAAAGTGGCAAACCAATTAATTTGACTCCCTTAGAAACTACTATACAGCAATTCACATGTATTGAAAAATTGTGCATCTTTTTCACAGCATCAAAAAAGCATGAAGCTGCAAAAGAAGTATTTGTGAAAATTCCTCAGGATTCTATAGCAGAAATCTATAATCAGTGGGAGGAACAAGGAATGGAAAGTCCACTTCCCGCCGAAGATGATAATGCTATCAGAGAACATTTGTGCATTAGAGCTTATTTGGTGAGCCTATAAAGAAAATCACAAATATGTCTACCTTCATGATTTTTCTGATTCACTCTCAGACTTTGAACTGTTCATCCAATAGTGGTGACTGACTTTTTATCTTCTCTCTCTTGTGACTGTGGTACTGACTGATCGACAGGAACATTGAGATCATGGTCTGGCCTTCATCAGCATAAGCTTCTAATTCATGCTAACCGACTAAGAACTTCACATCGTAGAGTGTGTGATGTCTAAAACTTAGTGTCCTTGCAAGTCTTTGAATGCTTGTATCAACTTTGCGGGTGAGGGGTCAATAACTGAGAAAGGCGAAATAATCTAAATTTGTTATACCTAAAATAACAACATACTCATTTAAAATGCTTTCAACAAAAAATGAAGTGATTACATCAGGCTAGGTTCTAGGGGACATCTGTGGATAGCAGTCTATCCTTGCCCTGTAGAAGCTAATGGGCTAGTCAAGAAGACAGACAAGTAAACATCACAAAGTGGTAAATGTCAAGATACGTATATGACCGGAGTGCTTGAGATAGGACTAGGTGCCAGAAAACACAGTGTATGTGTACCTTGCTGGTATTCACCATTTGACAAAATATTTATTCACAATGTTTTTTTGTGTGCAAAAAATAAATGTTGAACAGTTCTGTTTATTGATGTTGCAAAATTACTTCTAAGAACCAAATTTTAAAGTCTCTGTAGAACATATGGAAAACTTGTGTTTGTTTCGTATTTTTCTATTTTATTTTACATCTTAGGAAGCCAATGAAACCTTTAACGAGTGGTTTAAGCATATGAATTCAGCTCCACAGAAACCTACTTTGATACCTCAAGCAACTTTTACTGAGAGAGTGGCTCATGAACACAAGGAAAAGAAATATGAAGTAAGTTGAATTTAGATGAGACCTATCTATTGCACTTTAAAAATACAGATCACTTTTTTTTTTCAGATTTTTTTTTCTAATTTTGATTCCAGTATGTTAACATACAGTGTTCTATTAGTTTCAGGTGTTCAAAATAGTGATTCAACACATCCATACATCCCCCAGTGCTCATCACAAGTGCACTCCTTAATCCCCATTACCTATTTCACCCATGCCCCAACCACCTTCCCTCATACATGGACAGACACTTGCACTGCTTCCATAACTTGGCTATTGTAAAGAATGCAGTAAACATAGGGGTGCATGTATCTCTTTGAATTAGTGTTTTTATATTTTTTAGGTAAACTCCCAGTAGTGCCAATTGCTGGTCATAGGGTAGTTCTGTTTTCAACTTTTTGAGGAACCTCCATACTGTTTTCCACAGTGTCTGTACCAGTTAGCATTCCCACTGACAATGCACAAGGATTCCTTTTTCTCTATATCCTCACCAATATTTGTTGCTTCTTATGTTTTTGATTTTAGCCATTCTGACAGGTGTCAGGTGATACCTCATTGTGGTTTTGATTTGCATTTCCCTGATCATGAGTGATGTTGAGCATCTTTCCTGTGTCTGTTGGCCATCTGTATGTCTTCTTTGGAAAAATGTCTTTTCAGGTCTTCTGAATATTTTTTAACTGTTTTATTTCATTTTTTTGGTGTTGAGTTGCAGAAGTTCTTTATATGTTTTGGATACTAGCCTTCATCAGATATGTTATTTGCAAATATCTTCTTCCATTAGTGGGTTACCCTTTAGTTTTGTTGATTATTTCCTTTGTTGTGCAGGTTTTTACTTTGCCATAGTCCCAATAGTTTGTTTTTGTTTTTGTTTCCCTTGCTTCAGGAGACATATCTAGAAAAATGTTGCTATGGTCAATTTTAGAGATCTTTACTGCCTGTACACTCTTCTAGGATTTTTTTTTAAAGATTTATTTTATTTGAGAGAGAGAGCGAGTGTGAGTGCGAGTGCAAGTGGGGGGAGGGGTAGAAGGAGAAAATCTTAAGCAGACTCCCAACTGAGTGCAGAGCCTGTTGCTTTGCAGGGCTTTATCACACGACCCATGAGATCATGACCTGAGCTGAGACCAAGAATTTGATGCCTCGAGTTGAGCCACCCTGATGCTGCTCTCTTTAGGATTTTTATGGTTTCAGGTTTCCCATTTAGGTCTTTAATTCATTTTGAATTTAATTTTGTGTTTGGTGTAAGGAAGTGGTCCAGTTACATTCTTTTGCATGTAGCTATCCAATTTTCTGAACATCATTTGTTAAAGAAACTGTCTTTTCCCCATTGGACTGTCTTTCCTGATTTTTTGAAGATTAATTGACCATATAACTATGAGATGATCAGGTCATATTTAAAGAGGTAATTTCTTCAGCAGTTCTATTCATATTGTAACAGGTGATCTTTCTGTTAATGCTGTTTGAAAAAAAGACACCTGTTAGTTTTCTGCAGGTTATTAACCAAACCTGAAAATTACCTTCAGGTGACATGAATGTTCATTTATGAAGTTAACATTTCAGTGTTTTATTTCACTGCAGTCTGTTGATTATTTTTGTATTTGGCTGACTAAAGTTAACTTTATTTTTTTAAAGTTTTATTTATTTAAGTAATCTCTATTCTCATGTGGGGCTTGAACTCATCACCCAGAAAATCAAGAGTTGCATGCTCCTCAATAAAGTGAACTCTTTAGAATGATGTTCCATGTAAATATTCCTGTCTGTACTTTTACAAATACGTTATTTATTGGTTTTAGTCTGTTAATATGTCTTGTGTTTGTTTTGCAGATGGATTATGTTATTTGGAAAGGACATTTGGATGCCCTGACTGCTGATGTGAAGGAGAAAATGTACAATGTCTTGTTGTTTGTTGATGGAGGGTGGATGGTAGATGTTAGAGAGGTAAGTTCTGTACATTGTATACAGCTAAAAAGGAAAAGTCTATTTTTAAAGGCTCTTTCTCTAAATAGAAGCACCTATGGATCTTATATATCCTTTGTTCTTGTAACTGAACATACCATAATTTAAACCTAGACTGAAAATACTAACTAGGGAATAGAAATCTTGGACTGTTGGGTAGACTATTTCTTCAGATTTAATGTGTTCATTCAAGATACTAAAATGTAATTTTTTAAAATTCTGGATCTAAAAATTTAATTGTATTTGCATTCAACTCAATTTAAGGATACAAAGGTAAGTCTAGTAGCCATGGCCCTCGCCTCTGAGCTATCCATTTAAATGACCTTGGAGGGGGGGCCTTTTTTAAAATGCTGGGCTCCACTCTCAGAGATTCTGATATAATTGATCTGTGGTAGGGCTGGATTTTTTTGTTTTTGTTTTTTTTAAATCTGCTGGAGAGCTTAAATATATATACAGATTAAGTATTTTGTGAGTTCAGGAAAAGAAAAGGTTGGTTTTACTTGGAAGAGGTCTAGACAGGGTACTTGAAAGGTGTAGTATTTGACTGATTCCTAAAGAATGATGTCGAAGCTGAGCGAGTAGAGGGAAAAGGAAGGATACTGAAGGTAACTATTATGTGAGCAAAAAAATACAGAGGCCTGATCCTGTGGTTTAACAGAAACCTTGAGTAATCAGCTTTGCCTCTGCAGACCTCATGATCTGTCAAAGGGGAACTGGAAATGCTGGATTCTTGAATATATGGTGCAGTATTTTGAACAGAGAACCTAGAATGCCCTTTCCCCGTGATAGCTATACTGATGGCTTTCCTACCTCCTTCGGTAGTATGCCCAATGTTCTCTCTTTTTAGAGACCCTCCCCGTCCCCCAGCCCCAGCCACCCTGTATCACTTTCTTATTATCCTGCATTGGTTTTCCTTGTGGCAGTTACATATAATGTATAATGTATATTATTTGCTTGTTGTGTGTCTACCTCCATTAAGATGTAGACTTCATGAAGGCAGGAACATTGTTTTCTTCATTTCTCTGAGTTTGGCACTTAAGTTAATGCCTAGAACACAAGAGGCTTTCAGAAAATGTTTGGTACATTTAGTAAAATGACTGGGGTGAACGCACTGTCTTCATATTAGAGATACCTGTAATGTCAGTGCAGTTCAACTCCTGCTGGCAACACATACCAGTTAATGAATTTTTCTCACATGTAAGGCACTACTATATGTCCCTAATGGAAATAATGTTTTAATTTTATACATATACAGAATTTTTCAAAGCTTTTGTTCATTTGAATGACAAAAACAGCTTAGGTTGTGGAGAGCAATTGATTTTCTTTTCCTTGTGGCAAATTGCTGGGCCCATCACGCATAATTCAGGACAGTTGGTAGCCTTCAGTCTGCTGGTGTGGGAAGCCATTTGAGTTAGCAGAACAGATTACCGGTAACACCCCTTTGATATTTGGCCAGCAACAAGACCTAGAGGAAGCAGGAACCAGAATCCATCCTGTGAGATCAGATTACTAATAGACCTGCTGCTACTTCCAGGTGATAAGGGGTCTGGGAGCCAGGGCCACTTTGCCTCCCTAGCAAGGGGGCGAAAGACGCCATTGGAGTACAAATGGAGTGACTCAGAGGAAGCAGTGCTCACATTCTTAACAGGCTCTGGGTGGAAACAACAATGTGAATTATGAGTAAGACCTTTGGTTTTAAATCCACCTCTGAAGGTAGTGAGTGCCTATTTGAGAAATAAAATAAAAGTGCTTTCCCTTTCAAAGTTAAGAAAACACAACACATGCATGCATTTTAATATTTACTGTTAATATATTTATATCTCAAAACAAGACTGAACGACTGATAGTAATTTTTCCTATGTGTGGAAAACCGACCTAGGTCCGCCTAAATTAGTACAATCACTCCTTGCTAGAATTACCACATACATTTTGTTGCTTCATGCCTCCACTTACATCTGCTTTTGAAAAATGCTTTAGCAGCTTAACATAGTCTGTCCCATGAAGATACTTACACTGATTAATATAAGTTGTCATAAACAACAACAATAAATTCCAGACTTCTAAGAAGGTGCTGCTTTTTAAAAAATTAGGTATTTTATTAGGCTTTACTAAACACCAGGTATTCCGCTTGTCTTGTTCTCTGTTTTGTCTTATGCCATGAACTCTATGGATTTCCTTTCTGTTTTTAAGATTATTTCACAAAGGTTAAGGTTGGGTACTTTTTAAATTATTTTAATGATCTTTAGATTTCAAATTTGTTGCGAGAAAACGTTTTGGGTACATTTCTGTACTCTTACTACTGCCCACATAATTTTTTAGAAAGGCCCATATGTACTTCGAAATGCTAATTGTTTCCTCCACATTGTTTTTCTCATATATCTGTTAGTTCTGTCTCATTAATTATATTATTCAAATCTATAGGGTCCTTTAATTTTTCTATTTTTGAAAAATTATACAAAGGAATCATAAATTCACTTTGTTTAAAAAGAGTTTGCGGTGACATTGTCCCTCCCTGTGTGCCTCTCCCCACCTCATGACCCTTCTCCCCAGCAGCAGTCACCACCGTCAGTTCATGTCCTCTCACATGTATTTCCATCTGTACACATCAAGGGAAACAGTGCTTCTTTTCTGTTCCCAGTTTTGTTCCAGTGGTATTTAGTCTCTCTTACTGCTTTAAGCATGTTTTTATTCAATACATAATAAATATTAGAAATACAAATTAAAAAAAAAAAGAAAAATATAAATTCAGAAGCATTTTGTTTTTGTTATCAGACCAGGGACTCCTCTGTATTATGTTTTGTTTGCCTTCATTCTGTTTTACCAAAAATTGTGTGTCTATCATGATTAAAATCCTGCCTTGTTTTATTTTTAATGGGCATCATGAGCTTTAGAGAAACCCCATTAGCTTCTACCTGTTGCATTTTGGTTTTGATTAAGTACTTGGTTTTTTTATAACAGTATTTACCTTAAACTTGTTAAAATGACAACTTGATGTCCGACTGTAGGATGCTGAAGAAGACCATGAAAGGACACACCAAATGGTTTCACTGAGAAAGCTTTGTCTGCCGATGTTGTGTTTTCTGCTTCATACCATATTGCATAGTACTGGTCAGTATCAGGAATGCTTGCAGTTAGCAGATATGGTCTCCTCTGAGCGCCACAAACTGTATCTGGTAAGTTCTGGAGCATTTATACTTTTAAATTTTAGTGATTTGATAAGCTCTGTAATAATATTTGATTTTGTGAGATATGTTTACATTTGTGAGATGTTCTTAGATTTTCTTAAAGTGATGGTCCACTTCTAATGTTTGTTCTTTTTTTTGAAAATACATACATATTCATAAACACTTAGAAGTAAATAGACTGGCTCAAAGAAATAGCTTTGAAGTTGTTGGACCACACTAACATAGTGGCCTCTGGCTATATAAATCTTAAAGAGGAATTTCTTCTTATGTTAAGCTAATCGGGTTGATTAAATGACCATAAATTCATATATTTCTTCCTTGCTCTCATTCTTTTTTTTTCTTTTCTTAAAATCAGGTATTTTCTAAGGAAGAACTAAGGAAATTGTTGCAGAAGTTAAGAGAGTCCTCTCTAATGCTCCTAGACCAGGGACTTGATCCATTAGGATATGAAATTCAGTCATAATTCATCCACTCTGCTAATTTCTATGATAAATGGAGTTTCTTGTAAAATACACATATTTGTAATTACTGGGTTTTTTCTTTTGCATTGTCATGGGAAAAATGAAAATTTACACATTTGCATTTTATATTTTTCAGAATATTATGATGATACTTTGAAAATTTAATGTATTATATGACTATTTCCCTGTGTTTATTAATAAAATTATATAAAAATTAAAATTTTCTGTTCTTACAAGTTCCAGAATTACCTCTTATGTAATAAGAAATTAAGTTTCCTATTATCCTACTTTTCTCCTGTGAGCATAAATATGCTGATATCTTAAAATGATAAAGAGGATGGAAAGTAGATTCATTTCTAAATCAGGTATGTAATTTCTTATAAAATTTAGTGGGTTGGGTTTTTTTTTTTGTTTTTGTAAAGATTTTATTTATTTATTTGACACACAGAGAGAGAGACACTGAGAGAGGGAACAGAAGCAGAAGGAGTGGGAGAGGGAGAAGCAGGCTTCCTGCTGAGCAGGGAGCCCAATGCGGGCCTTGATCCCAGGACCATGGGATCATGACCTGAGCAGAAGACAGACACTTAACGACTGAGCCACCCAGGTGCCTCATAAATTTAGTGTTTTTTAAATACTACAGTTAAGATGAATATAGCAAGACTTTTGTCTAATATTATGTTTTTGTTTTCTTTATTTTGGAAACATTTCTTTTCTATTAACTCTCATTCAATAAACTGGCTACTAATTAAATTAGATCTTGTGAAGTCTTATCATAGTATCTGGTACACAGTAGGCACTGACTAAGTTGGGAAATACAAAAATGAGTGGAATCTACTCCAGCCCTTCTAGTAGGGGAAATACAACAAATACCTTTTTTAAATGCCATTAAAAAAATGCAAGTAATCTGCACAGTAAGACACTGTCACCAGCTAAGAGGGCTCTGAGGAAGTAGCATTAGAGCTGCTGTTTGAGTAATGCACTGAATTTGCAAGGGCAAAGATAAAGCACAAGAAGAGTGAGGGACTGCACATTAGGAAATCAGTATGAGCAAGGCCCAGAAATGATAATGCATAACATATTTATGAATCAGCAAGAATTTTCTTTCTTTCTTTCTTTCTTTTTTTTTTTTTAAGAGAGAGATTGCATGCGAGAATGGGGAGGAAGAAGCGGGGGAGAGAGACTCTCCAGCAGGCTCCAGGCCTAGTGAAGAGCCCAATGCAGGGCTCGATCTCGTGACCTGAGCCAAATTCAAGAATTGGATATGTAAGTGACTGAGCCATCCAGGTGCCCACACCTGAGCAATTTCTTTTCTTTTTTTTTTTTAGATTTTATTTATTTATTTGACAGAGAGAGAGTGAGAGAGGGAATACAAGCAGAGGAAGCAGGAGAGGGAGAAGCAGGCTTCCCGTGGAGCTGGGAACCTGATGCAGGGCTTGATTCCAGGATGCTGGGATCATGACCTGAGCTGAAGGCAGATGCTTAACGACTGAGCCACCCAGTCACCCCACACCTGAGCAATTTCTTAAAGATGTATTTATAGATGCCACACAAGAGAAGTCTGGCTAGGAGGCCTGGTATAGGGTCCTGGAAGTTGTATGTTTAAGTATAATATGCCATAGGTGATTTTAATTAGCTTGGGGTATTCTGGATTAAATCAGAGATGGATATTGTACCAAACACAGTGGGAGTTGATCATGATACGCTGTTTGCATCAGCCCGGGAGAGGTGTAGAGGCAGTGGACCCCGCCTCAAGTTATGCTAGCAAGAACAATCCAGAGGAAATAATTTACTTTCCAAAACCTCTTTAGTTTTTCTACATTAAAAAAATGAGGGGGAGCAGTATGAACTGACTTGGAAGTCTAAATCTTAACAAAATACGTATAAGATTTGTATGCTGAAAATACAAAATACTGATAAACCAAAGAAGAGCAAAATAAATGGGAGAGACACACCATATTCATTAAATGGAAGACTCAACATAGTAAAGATGCCAAATTGATAAACAGGTTTAACACAATTCTAACCAATATTTCAGCAAGAAAATAGATTATATATTACTTGGTATGACTGAAATAATCTTCTTACGTGTGATAATTGTGGCCAGGTATGAGAGGGTCTTTATTCTTCAGAGGTACACACTGATGGACGCCTGGGTGACTCAGTCGTTAAATGTCTGCCTTCAGCTCAGGCCATGATCCCAGCGTCCTAGGATTGAGTCCCACGTCAGGCTCCCTGCTAACGGAAACCTTCTCCTTCTGTCTGCTGCTACTCCCCCTGCTTGTTCTCTCTCTCTCTCTCTCTCTCTCTCTCTCTGGCAAATAAATAAAATCTTTAAAAAGAATAAGAGATACACACTGAAATATTTAGAGATGAAAGGCCATGAAGTCTGCACTTTAAAACAGTTTAGCTTTGGGGCACCTAGCTGGCTGGTTAGACAGTGGATAGAGCATGTGACTCTTGATCTTGGAGTGGTGAGTTCTAGCCCCATGTTGAGTATAGAGATCACTTAAAAAATAAATAAAAATTTAGGGCACCTGGGTGGCTCAGTGGATTAAGCCTCTGCCTTGGGCTCAGGTCATGATCTCAGGGTCCTGGGATCGAGCCCCACATCAGGCTCTCTGCTCAGCAGGGAGCCTGCTTCCCCTTCTCTCTCTGCCTGCCTCTCTGGCTACTTGTGATCTCTCTCTGTCAAATAAATAAAAATAAAATATTTTTAAAAATAAATAATAAAAATTTAAAAATAGAAAGGTTTAGCTTTAAAAGTCTACACAGATAAATATGTCAAAATATTAACTACAGAATCTATGTGAAAGGCACAGTCATGTTTATTAATATCTAAACTTTTCTGTACATTTAAGAAATCTTCAAAATAAAAGATTTGAGTGGAGTTAGTGATAGAACAACTAAATATCCATATGGAAAAGAAATGAATCGTGGCCCCCACTTTATACTATTCACAAAAATTAATTAGAAGTGGATTATAAGTCTCATTATAAAAGCTAAAACTAAAGCGTTAAAGAAAAATAAAGAATATCTTTAATGACCTGTGAGTAGGCAAAGATTTCCTATACAAGAAAAAAAAGATTTTTCCAATTGACAGAAAGCAATAAGCATAAAGGAAATATTGATTACTTCATTGAAATATAAAACTCATCAGAGACACCATTATGAAAATAAATAGGGTAGACAGAGACTGGGAGAAAATATTTGCAAAAATATATCTGACCAAAAAAACCTTCCTACTTAGAATATACAAAGAACTCTTTCAATTCAGTAATAAAGCAAAAAGTGGAAAAAAAAAAAAAAAAGATGACTCGTAAAGGAAGGGAATATGCATAATTGGAAAACCCATGAAAAAGTACTCAAATCATGGGAAATGCAAAGGAAACCACAAGGAGATATCACCACATAGCCATCAAAATGGCTAAAATAAAAAACTGACAACACCAAATTGTGGAGCAACTGTGACTGATACATTGCTGGGGAAATATAAAATGGTACACTCTTTGGGAAAAGTTTTGACTTTTTTATAATCACCTATCCTTTAACCTAGAAATTTCACTCATATATTTACTCAAGAGAAGTGAAAATAAATTCCACAGAACACTTGTGCAAATGTATTCATAGCAGCATTATTTATAATAGCCCCAAACTGGAAATGACCCAAATGGCCATCAGTAGGATGACTAAATAAGCTGCAGTATGTTTATACAAAACACTACTCAGCAATATAAAAAGGAAAGAACTGTTCTATCCAGCAAAAGAACCTAGACACCAGAAGTACATACTGTACACGATCCATTTACATGAAGTTCTAGAACAGTCAAAACCATGGCTAAGGAAAAATGAAAAAAGTGATTTCCTCTTGGGCATGGGGGGTGGGGATTTTCTAGGGAGTTTTGTGAGGTGATGGAAATATACTGTATCTTAACTGGTGTGGGTTATATAGGTGCCTCCATTTTATCAAAAATATGTACACTTTAGATTATTGCATTTGAGTGAATGTAAATTGACTTTGGAGATATCAAATGGAGGGGTGAGGAGTAGGTACACATGAAAATGGCAGCTGGTGAAACCAGGTGATGGGTATTTTAACTTTGCACGAGTTTGAAATTTTCCAAAATAAAAAGGGGAAGTGGGCCAGGAACCAGAGAAATCTGGGTTGGAATCTTACTCTCATACCTCCAGCTGCAAGGTAACAGCCATTAACCTCTATTTTCAACATTTGTAAATGAGAATAAGGATTATAATCACATCTGAGGACAAGTAAAGATTAGGACTACTGTGCTTTGTGAAGAAGTTCGAGAAAGCTGCTTAACCATTAAATCAGTCTGGAGAACGGCAGTTTCCAGAACAGTAGAAATCTGGATTAAATGGCAAATATGGGGTTAGACTCAGTAACCCTAACCCAAAAGGCATTTGAATTCCAAATTCATATTGTAACTGTTTTCAAATATTGCAAGATAAGTAAATGAATGGTGAAAAGATTATTATCCATGCTA
Source organism: Martes martes (assembly GCF_963455335.1). Lineage (NCBI taxonomy): Eukaryota > Metazoa > Chordata > Mammalia > Carnivora > Mustelidae > Martes > Martes martes. The sequence goes on along the minus strand of NC_137895.1, from coordinate 47,970,189 downwards.
AAATTAACAGACCAAATCTATAAGCACAAGGGGACAATTGAGTAGACTAAATGAAGACGGGGTGCCACGGCCCTTAATTGGTGAGCAGGTGAGGGTAAACATTGTAAACCACTGATTAGAGGGTTCTGTGGATCCAAACTGGAAGGGAGAATGACAGTATAAACAGTGGGAAGGGCACATGGTGTGGTAAGAATCCATAGAATTTGGTGGCATGATAGGAAGAAAAGCTTATCAGGAAGACCATGTTAGGAAAATTAGACTTTAGACCTTGCCTAATTCTCATTCTTGTATCTTGAAGATTCATTTCCTTGGGGAACCCCCTGACCACCTCCCTCTCCCCAAGTTTAGATCTAATTGTGTTATACCTTCACAGGACCATATTTTATTACTTCAAAATATTCATTATCATAGTTGATCATTGTTTACTACCAGTCTTCTCTCACTAAGTTCTAAGGGAGAGGGTCTGGTCTGGCTTTACTCCCCACTATCTTCCAGGTGCCAAATTTAGTGCCTGACACAAAACAGGGGCTCAATATTTGAATAATTCTTATATCAAAGAGGAAATTTAAATTGTCAATCAGACTACTTAGGAATTAAGGACTGGGGCCCCTGGGTACCTCAGTCGCTACGCATCTGATCCCAGGAGGATCGAGCCCCACATAGGGCTCCCTGCTCAGTGGGAAGCCCTGCTTCTCCCTCTCCCACTCCCTCTGCTTGTATTCCCTCTCACTGTGTCTTTTTGTCAAATTTAAAAAAACTTAAAAAAAAAATCTTTAAAAAAAAAAGGAATTAAGGACTGAGAATATTACACTGTCTTGAGGACTGTGAGTAAAGGTATTCTCAGGAGGGAAACTCATAGCCTAAGTCCTTTTTTAAATTATTATTATTTTTCAAATATTTTATTTATTTGAGGGAGAGAAAGAGCATGCATGTCCATCCCCAAGTGAGCACTGGAAAGAGCAGAAAGGATGGAAAGGGAAAGGGAGGTAACTCCAGAAGACTCTGGGCAGCTGAGTGCAGCACCCAGACTAGGGACTCCATCTCTTCACCCTGAGGTCATGACCTGAGCGAAACCAGGAGTTGTGCTCAACCCACTGAGCCACCCAGGTGCCCCTAAGTCCTTTTATTTTTAAATAAATTAACTGAACATTATATTCAAGAAATCAGGGAGAAAAAGAAGAAAAAAGGTAATAACCTGAATCAAAATCACTAGAAGTGATCTTTGAAAAGGCCAATAAAATAGTCAAACTATGGGACCCCTGGGTGGTGCAGTCAGTTAAGCGTCTGCCTTCAGCTCAGACTCAGGTCATGATCCCAGAGCCCCGGGATCCCATAGCCCATCTGGCTCTCTGCTTCGCAGGGAGCCTGCTTCTCCTGATGCCTGTTCCCCCTGCTTATGTGCTTGAGTGCTCTCTCTCTCTCCAAATAAAATAAAAACTTTTTAAAAAAGCTTAAAATAGTCAAATTACTGGCAAGACTAATCAAGGGACAAAAACAAAAACAAAAAACTCAAATGCGTAGTTTTTACAGTAAGTGGTAGAACAATAGATAAAAAATTAATTTTAATTATGGTAGATCACTATATACAACACTAACCAAGTATATCAGGACATTTAGGTTAACCGGACATTTTTCGAGAACAATTAAAAGCCCCAACATTGATTCAAAAAGAAGAAAATCGAAATGGTGTACTAACGATGATAAGTATGAGTTCATCATGCTCTTTTGTATATTTTGATTGTTAAGATAAAATGTTTAAAAATAAGTTTCCAAGAAGTAATGCTGTCCCTTCTTTGGCTATGACTACATTTGCTCAGCACCTGTCTCGTACATAAAACTGGCCCATAGCGTCCGCACTCCACCAGCCTGAAAGCAGCTGTCTAGCGAGTGAGTCAACTGACACACAGGAAAAGTCCAACATCAAGAGAGGAGCCGCAGACGGACCCAACCAGGGCTGGCGTTAGGCCACCAAGGAGGTAAGGGACCCAGGACTTGTTTTCATCTCAGAGCCCAACGCGCCTGCGCAGGGTAGAGACCGCCCCATCCACAGCTCGGGGGCGGAAGCTCGGGCGCCCCGAACCACGTGGTCGCGGGCGGAGCGGGGCGGGGCGCGCGGGACGTGCTGCCGCGTCGTCACCAGCTGAATGGGCGGCGGCGGAGCATGTGTGTGCCGCTGAGGCTGCTGCCCGCCCGGGACGCGAAGAGTGCATGCCTCTCCCGGGCCAGACCGTGAAGCCGGAGAGGACGTGGCGGCGGCGGAGGAGGGGAAGAGCAGCGGCAGGCAGGCTGGGCATCCCTCTCGGGGGCTGGAGGGCCCCGGCTTGGCCGGGGTTATGGCATCGCTTGCGGACCGAATGCGAGGCAACGGGCGCATCGCCGCTGGGCTCCTGCTCAACCTCCTGGTGTCCATCTGCATCGTGTTCCTCAACAAATGGATCTATGTGCACCACAGCTTCCCTAACATGAGCCTGACCTTGGTGCACTTCGTGGTCACCTGGCTGGGCTTGTACATCTGCCAGAAGCTGGACATCTTTGCCCCCAAAAGTCTCCCGCCTTCCAAACTCCTCCTCCTGGCCCTCAGCTTCTGCGGCTTCGTGGTCTTCACCAATCTCTCTCTGCAGAATAACACCATAGGCACTTATCAGCTAGCCAAGGCTATGACCACGCCGGTCATCATAGTCATCCAGACCCTCTGCTACAAGAAAACCTTCTCTACCAAAATACAGCTCACGCTGGTGAGTAGCTTCAGCTTGGCCAGGCGCACCTTTACCAGTCCATCTCCTGGACCGTCTTTCTCCCCGGGAAATTCGAATGTTTAACCTTGCGCCACACTCTTTCCCCATCGTCTTGAAATCTACCAATGAGTCATCTGTGGCCATGTGAACTTCAGGTTTATTTGGGAGAGGTGAATAAAGTCATCTTGGCACTCTGTTGGGCTCTTAGCCCAGAAGAGTGTGCTTGTGTAAGTTTTAGTAACTACTGTTTGATGGAAATCCATAAATGCTGTGATTGGTAAGAAAAGAAAGCTGTATTGCGTTACGCAATTCAGCGTTTCAGAATATCTGCAAAATCTCAAACTGAAAAATGGCCCTCCTTTGACCCAGGAGAATCAAATCTTGTATGGTAAACGTTAAAGGTTCAGCATACAATATGTCTCTGAGTATGTCTGCAGCGACATACTGCAGAGTTTTTTTGCGTCTTTAAATAAAAGGAGATGATAATTTTAGTACTTAATGATTTACAGTATTTAAATTCTTAATGCTTTTGTTATACCTTCATGCTTATGGGTTGTTTAGACACTAGTTTTGGGGGGGTCCTCTGTACTTGCAGGTTTAATGTGTTTGTTGCAAATTGCAATGCATCGACTCATTAATTTTACCCAGAATTTTAAGTAGAATTAAATATGAACATAAATAAAGAATTAACATATTTCATTTTGAAGAAATCAGTTTGTTTTTTCAAATGAAAAAAAATCCAATTATAGAAGTTCATTGTTTCCCAGTGATGTTTTTTTGATTAACCTTGTAAGACAACATGAAAGAAATACTACATTTATGTCTCATGAATTTAATCTGAATGACATTTGCCTCTTTTTCTTTACAGATTCCTATAACCTTAGGTGTAATCCTAAATTCTTATTACGATGTGAAGTTTAATTTCCTTGGAATGGTGTTTGCTGCTCTTGGTGTTTTAGTTACATCCCTTTATCAAGTGGTTGGTAATTTTTTTTTCTTTATGTGCCTTTTTAGCAGATTTCATATATTTTGAAGCTGTATCCCAAGGTTTAGAAAATACAGTATAGAGACAATAGACTGTTGGGAAGAAAGCATAATTGCATAAATTGTCTGACTCAAGGTGAAGAGAAGAAAGGAGACAGAGAAACTTGGGTGTTTGATGCTCACCAAGTACCTCCCTACCTGTTGTAAGTGTATAATATCCATGCTTCACAGTCTGAGTTTGTGGGGATGCTGTAGCATTATCTGGGAAATCTTTACAAAATAGGTAGTAAGACTTCATTCTTGAAACCGAGACTACTGGTGAAATTTGTGATTTACTCTTTAATTATAAGATTACTGTGACATGGAGCACTGGGTGTGGTGAAAAAACAATGAATACTGTTACGCTGAAAAGAAATAAAAAATTTAAAAAAAATAAGATTACTGTGAAGGAGCAAGTCCCTTTCCAAAATTTGAACAGGAAAGGAAAATTTGAGATTTATAAATATTTTCCTCAAAAAATATGCTGCTGTTACTACTTGTACATCAGCTTCCAATGATTTGTCTATATCCATATTTTCTAGCAATGGGTATTTCACTTCTGGTACTATAGTATCCCAGTGCCTTGCCTACAGCAGGCTCTCATTAAAAATTTATTGCATGGATCCACTCACTTCATTACCGTAAAATCTCAACAAGTATTTTTTGTTGTTGTTTCTTACATAGTGGGGAGAAATAACTGGGCGTAGCGTGCTGTGAAACAGTATTTTCTCTATACTGAAAACCTTGGACTGGAAATTTTGTGTGTGCCTGCATGGGGAGTCAGAACCAAATTGTGTAACTGATTTTTTTTTTCCACAAATATCTGCTGGTTATAAACTAAGGCGTTCTTGTTATGAATGTTACAGATTTAAGAATACAGCCTTAACATCTGAAATGTTAGAGTACTGATCATTTCAGAAACATTGTTGTATAGACATTGTGGGGTTGAGTACATTTTTAGGTGGAAAGGAGCTGTGTAAATAAGAGACCAGTGTCAGGAAGAGAAGGAGGGCCCACTCCGTGCTGTCATTTGGCTCCAAGATACTCTCACTACAGAGAGGAATTAGAGCAAGCTCACCCTTGTGCTTTAAGACAGGTTGCTTAGATATACTTCAGTGAGTTTAAATTTTGTTATTAGATACAGTAAGTGAACATTCCTATTCCTCTTTTTTGTTAAGCAGATTTCTTTTTGCCCAAGAGGGATTACTTATTTATTAAGTACAAGAAATTTTATTTATTGAACATCAGAATTTCTTGTATCCCTGACACATAAGTTCAACTCAGAGTATTCACTGTCCTTGCCAATATGACCATTTTCTCCACAAGCCTCAAAATTACTGTAGATTAGAATCAAAGGATTCTGTATCCCTCAGGTACATATTTGAAATGGGATTGACTAAGGAATGATTGTGGACAAACTAACAGACAGAGTTTTCTATTATTAGTAAACAGTAAAAATACTGTTAAGGACTCCCCAAAAGTTCATTTTAAAAAAGCTGTATTTTCAGGGCACCTGGGTGGCTCAGTGGGTTAAGCCGCTGCCTTCAGCCCAGGTCATGATCTCAGGGTCCTGGGATTGAGCCCCACATCGGGCTCCCAGCTCAGCGGGGAGCCTGCTTCCCCCTCTCTCTCTCTGCCTACCTCTCTGTCTGCTTGTGACCTCTCTGTCAAATAAATAAATAAAATCTTAAAAAAAAAAACAAAACTGTAGTTTCCCATTGTATCCAGGTGTAATTTCTAAGTTATTTCTTCCCTCAAAGGAGTTACAAGATGAGTGATCAGGTAATAGGTTTAGTTGTGGAAAGACGGTGGATTCCCTTAGGCATTCGTTCAGCAGACATTCCTTTTGCTTGATGTTCAGCCTTGAAGATACAAAGATGAAAAGCAACTAAAATCCAGCATGATAGAAACACATGTAGACCGCTAATCGCAGTGTAGCTCAGGGTCTGAGGAAAGTTCCGTGGAACACCCAGGAGGAAGTGGCAGTTCTACAAGGGAGTGGTGAGGTTAAGACTTCATGGAAAAGTTAGCGATTTAAATGGAAGGGCCCACAGGAATTTGCTTAGCAGAGAAGTACAGCAGAGGTCTTTCTTTGCAATGATGTGTGGACATACGGAGCATTTCTGGAGAACTTGATGGATTTGGTGAGATTCTAGTTGCCTTGTGGAAGCCTGAGGCTTAAGGGTGGGCAAGACCAGATGGCACAGTCTTGAATGTCATGCTGAGGAAGTGTGCTCCTTATCCTGCAGGCGCCAGGAAGGGGTTTAGACTGGGGGGGGGGGGGGTGCGGGGGGAGTGACTTGATCATTACCTGTGTTTCAGCGAAGTAACTGGTGACAGTGACAGATGAGCAGCTAGGAGGCTGTCTGTGGTTCAAGGGGAAGACAGGAAGGCACCAGACAGAGAGTGGGAGAGGAAAACACAGAGCCCAGAAACCTTTTGGAGAAGGAATAAGCAGTACCGGACGGAATGTAGAATGAGAAAAGGAAGGCATCTCGTGCTTGGGGGAGATGAGGTCTTTAATGATGGGAGCAACACAGGAGGAGCTAATTTGGGGAGGTAAGTACTGAGTTGGCTTTAGAACAGTCCCTGCAGATCATGTAAGTGAAGGCAGCCGGTAAGCCGTTGGAGTTTGGGGACTAGCGGTGCCCTGAGAAAGGAGGTCAGAGCTGGAGATGTCTTCAGGTGTAAGTGAGATCAGTCAGGGAGATAAAAGAAAAAGGCCAGACATCTACCTTACAAATAGTCAATGAAGGAAGACGTGAGTGAGGAAACAGTGCAGACCAGAAGTCAAGGTCTTCCAGGAGACGGTTGCCTGTTCCACAGACAGCCCCCTCAGGAAAAGGGCAGAGGGGTGTCACCTCTGGGGCTGACAGTGCCCTTTGGGGGAGCAGTTGCATTAGAGCGATGGTGGGCAGAAGCCAGGGAGCAGTGCAGTGAGAAGTGGAGGCCCTGAGAAGAGCCACCGTTCCAGGAAGTTCTCTGTCACACACACAGCTGTCCAGTGAGGCTGCTAAAGAAACCGAGGGGCGGGCATCCACATTCTGCCTCCGTTTTTGCTCCCTGTGCCCTCCCCAGGAGCAGGCCGCAGAAGAATTGATTCTTTGTCCTTCATAGTTACAGAAGACTCTCAGTGAAGGCAGGCAGAGTATGTTTCAAATTTCCTGCTCTTCTATTTTTGTCTTGGTGTATTTCTATAGCCTTCGAGTTTATAGAACAGGATACCCAAATCTACAGGAAAAAGAATTATGTAGGAGCAGTTATTCAAAAGCTTGGCTGTTCCTGCCAGATCTTATTCAAACAGTCCTGTCAGGCCTTCTTTAAAGCCTCCTTTTAGTCATATTTGTGAAACATTTTGAGGATAGATGGGATTTGAGGTTTTGAGGTGTTGGTTCTCCTGAATAATATAGGCTTTTATTTTTTTAATCTTTTTAAGAGATTTTGTTTATTTTAGAAAAAGAGAATGAACAGGGGGAGGAGCAGAGGGAGAGTGACAAGCCAGCTCTGCACTCAGTGTGGAACCCAACTTAGGCTCGATCCCACAACCCTGAGAGCATGAGCTGAGCCAAAATCAAGGGTTGGACGCTTAACTGACTGAGCCATGCAGGCACCCCTTGAATGATACAATCTTTGTTTATTTTTTTAAGATCTTATTTTATTTATTTGACAGAGAGAGTGGGCACACGCACAAGCAGGGTGAGTGTCAGGGAGAGGGAGAAGGAGAAGCAGGCTCCCCGAAGAGCAGAGAGCCCGATGTGGGCTCGATTCCAGGACCCTGAGATCATGACCTCAGCCCAAGGCAGACACTTAACCGACTGAGCCACCCAGGCGCCCCTGATAACAGTCTTTTTAAATGATTTGCAATTACCTAATTTCTTCTAGTGTACTCATGGGGGTTTACTCACAGTAAAATCATCCAGAAAGAAGAAAATTCCTTCTGCCATTGACTGGGTTTTCTAACATTAATGAAAAGGCCTCACATACTACTCTAGCCACCCACACTGGCAGCCAGGATCGCTGAGGTTCCTGTCAATCCCTAATTAGTCTGCCCTGCTTGCCCCCTACTTCTTTTGAGGGGTGGGGGAGCAGTTTTAGAAAGAAGTGAAGTCTAACACTGCATCTCTGTTCCTACTTGTTACCTAAATGTCCATTCCTGTCTCCTTTTCCCAAGACCTGATATTCAAGGGCCCCCCTGTATGAATTAATTGACTCGCCCCATTTACTAGGGTCGGCAGGGAAGAGAGGATATTTTTTCTCCTTCTTTATAACTGAAAAGAAAATAGATTGTCATACATTGAATTTGCAAAGCTCCTTTCATCCAGGGTGCTTCAAGGACATTTGTATATATTATTGATCTTTTTTTAAAAATTGATCTTTGGGGACGCCTGGGTGGCTCAGTTGGTTAAGCGGCTGCCTTCGGCTCAGGTCATGATCCCAGCGTCCTGGGATCGAGTCCTACATCGGGCTCCTTGCTCCGCAGGGAGCCTGCTTCTCCCTCTGCCACTCTGTCTGCATGTGCTCACTCTCTCTCTCTCTGACAAATAAATAAATAAAATCTAAAAAAAAAATAAAAAATAAAAAATAAATAAAAATTGATCTTTGGAGTCTTGTAGAAGAATTAGGCATTTCTGCTTCCCTTAGCCCTGCCCCATGTTCCCATCCTGGTGACTGGAGTCACATCTTTTGTTTACTAAGTGGTGGTGTTTTTTTTTTTTCCTAACCTCTCCTCTTTTGTCTCTTGATTTTCAGTGGGTAGGAGCCAAGCAGCATGAATTGCAAGTGAACTCCATGCAGCTCTTGTATTACCAAGCCCCCATGTCCTCCGCCATGTTGCTGGTCGCCGTGCCCTTCTTCGAGCCAGTGTTCGGAGAAGGAGGAATATTTGGCCCCTGGTCACTGTCCGCATTGGTAAGTTCTAATTGTTTCGCTAAGAAACAAGAGAATCATCCCTCTGCTATTAGTGTGATTTTTAGTTTTCAGAGCACGATCTCAGATCCATTCTCACATTTAGTCTTCATAATTACTCTTGAAGGGAGGCAAGCAAAGGATTATTTTTTAGATGAAGAGACTGAGTCACAGCATGTGTGTCTGTGTGTGTGTGTGTGTGTGTAATTTTACAGACACGGACTCATGTCATAAATGCTGTTCTGATCATGGATTCCTTTTCCCCATCCCTCCTCCCCGCACACATTCAGCATTCCATTTCCCTGTCTCTGCCCCTGGAGGTAAGTCTTGTTAATATTCTAGTGTGTATTCTTCCATATTTTTCTCTGTGCTATCCATACCCATGTAAACAGTACACATACACACACACACACACACGTATATACATAAATTAAATGTTTATTTCTTTGACAAAAGTGGGGTCATAACGAAAATAATTTCCTGCATCTTGCTTTTCTCTCTTTGTACCTCGTGAACATCTCTTCAGATGTTCTGTTCAGTGTCTGTATAATAGATCCGGTGTTGCAGTAGACAGCCTTATTATATATATCTTTGGGAACTGGCGCTTTTTTTTCCTTTGGAATAGAGTTCTAAGAGCAGAATGGCCAGATCAAAGGGAAGTGTACTTTGGGGGCATTTTAAGTTAGAAAGTATAATCCCCCTCCTTAGAGAAGGAATTTCTGCTTCCTACAACCTTAACCTTTGGAACACAGTACACAGAAAAGGCTTGTTTGTTGGTAGTGATCATTTCTCAAACTTGCACAGCCCTTACTCTATCCTGAGAACGACTCCAACACTTGGCAAATGTTAACTTATTTAATCCTCATAACAACTGTATTAGGTGACTACTATTATTTTTTTTTAAATTTTTTTTAAAGATTTTATTTATTTATTTGACAGACAGATCACAAGTAGGCAGAGAGGCAGACAGAGAGAGAAGGGAGGAAGCAGGCTCCCTGCTGAGCAGAGAGCCCGATGTGGGGCTCGATCCCAGGACGCTGGGATCATGACCCGAGCCGAAGGCAGCGGCTTTAACCCACTGAGCCACCCAGGTGCCCTAGGTGACTACTATTATTATCCTCATATTTAGGATAGAGGATGAGGAAACTGAGGGGCAGATTTAAGGAGCTGACTTAAGATCCCACAGCCACTAAGCAGACCAAGCATGCCGACTCCAAAACCCACGTTCTCAGGTGCTCTGCTCCGCTGCCTGTGAGCAGAATGCTGGTGGTTTCCAGTTCACATACTTTGCATATAACCTTTTTTCCACAGTAGAAATCACTTGTCCATCTCTCAGATAGTATTTCCTCTTAATTTTACCAAAGTTCTGGCCGTCTTGGTTACGTGGTCTTCACACTCTTGCAGCATAGATAGCTTAAACCGGAAGGAGGGGCTTTCTGCGATAGGCCCCCTGACAGAGTCGAAGAAGAAAAGTGGCCCCCAAAAAGTCAGAGGAACTAAGAGCATAGCAGTCTGAGTCCACTGAATGAGAAAAAGTCACCTTCGTTCCTTAATGTCCTTAGAGGGCATCGTTGCCTCAAAGTAGAGCAGACAATTATGTTTTCAGTGATGGTCCAAGTCATCAAGGAGTGTGCGTATAACATTCTGTCAACTCAATAAAATTAACAACGGTATATTTCTAGAAACAGTTTTTTAAGTTTTTAATGCTCTTAGATGAAAATATAACGGACTCACTGTGGTAAAACAAATGAGGTGTTACTGTTGTTACCTAAATAGGGCAAAAATCCAGCTCCTTTAGTCCTCCTGTGACCTCTGTGATCTAAAAGCTGATAAAAGCCTCAAGGGACAGAGGGCTCTTCAAATAGGACATATTTTCTTTAGAATTTATATTTCTTAATAATTCAAATAATAACTAATACTTTATCTAATTCTCTTATTTTAGAAGTAGAATATGACTTTATAATTTTTTAAATACAACAGTGGGAAAGGTCTGGATGGATGTGTTAGGGGCCCCCAGGAGTTCAGCCACTTTGTCCCCCATCCTCAGCCAGGCCGGTTTCTTCATGTCCCATGCACATGTCTTGTGCTTTCTTGCAGCCGTGCTTTGGCCTCTACTGTTGCATCTGCTTGGAGTCCTACCCCTTCTTTGTCTAATCTGTATGTGCATTCAAGGTCCAAACACCCACTCCCTCCCTGAGCCCTAAAGGACATCTCCTGCCTAGAGATTCATAAAAAATCTGTTGTGTGTTGGTCTCTTCATGAGGCAGCGCTCCAGACCCTTTTACCTATTTCCTGAGCTCACTGGCTTTCCTGTGGCTAAGAGGTAGCACAGTGGAGTGGGTTACACACTGGACCTCCAGAATCAGTCTGCCTGGGCTTCATCTCAGCCCTACCACGTACTACTGTGTGATCTAAGGCAAAGTGCTTTTCCTTCCTCTGCTCGTCTGTGAAAAGGAATAATGTTTTACTACCTCATGGGTGTTTGTGAGGATTAAACTAGTTAATATATGTAAAACATTGAGGACAGTTGTTGGCACGTCATAAGTGCTATGTAAGTGCCAGCTATGATTATCATGATTTTTAGTATGTCATCAAGTGGTTTCCAAGCTCTTTGAGGACAAGACCCTATTCTGTTCCTCAAAAGGTATGGTTATGGATAACCACTGAACACCCGTTGATTTAATTTAAATAAGAATAAATATGAGCAATTAATAGAAAAACATCTGGAAGGATACATACAAAGGTATTAACAGTGGTGGGTGGTTAGGATTATAAAAGTCCTTACATTCTTTTTTCTTATCTTTTATTTTCTGATTTTTCTATATGGAATATGTATTACTTTTATAATTAGAAATTATTACAAAATAATTTTTCTTCGGATGGATAAGAAAAGTGAACCTGGAAATTCACATTCAGCCAGGATGTTATTGGAGAATTTTCTATTGCACCTTGTAGACAAAATTACATTTCCAAATACTATTCGTTCTGCTATTTTACCCTCAATTCTTGCCGTCTCCCAAATGGATTCCTTTAAAACTCTTGTTCTTAGTGGTGGTTATTTAAGTTTTTAGAAATGCCTAATGAGATGGATTTTTACCCGGTGATGATAATGATCGCAACTGCTTTACATTAATGATTCTTTGGGTTTGTTTGTAGCTGATGGTGCTGCTCTCTGGAGTAATAGCTTTCATGGTGAACTTATCGATTTATTGGATCATTGGGAACACGTCACCAGTCACGTATCCTTTTCCTAACAGCTCACAAATGCATTGTCTTTTCTATTTTCCCAAACTCTGTCACATTCGTTTCCTTCTGTGAGTCTTGCATTTACTATTACGTGGCCTAAATTGAGTAGCTAGGCTGATCTTCAATCTTTTCCTGTATCTTTCCACACTAGACTCTATGGAAACTTAAAGAAAGGTGAGCCAGGGAAATGGGTTAGTTTTCTTATGCAGTAAGTGACCTTTACCCTTATCAAAATCAACATAGAACACCAAGCCTGGCCCATAGTGGAGTTAAATAAATACTTGTTGAGTGGATAACGGAATGGATGCTGGGGTTTTTAATCACTTTTCAGTCCCTGTAGTAATAAAGTACAGGTACAGCCAATCCAAAAACAAAAGATAATTTCAGACCATTGACATCTGACTTTTGAACATGGTTTTGTACTTATTTGGATATGGGTGTGCCTGTTTTTCTTAGTATTACTTCCAATCAAGAAATGAAATCAGGCCTCAAAGGTCTGAATCATTTGTAACATTTTGCTTGTCATTCTGTTTCTCTTCTCGTTTCACTCCTTCTCCACTCTTAAGCAAAGGCAAAGAAGGATTTCCCCAATTCGGAGAGGTAGTTTAGTAACATTATATCCAAGTGTGCTGATCTATTTAAATGAGTGAACACTGAGATGTCACCAAAGTAAAAAAGCAGCCTATTTTTCAACTATCAATAAATACAAACAACAGTTATAAGAATGATTTAAAAAAAAAAACCTACACTTAGTAAATATTTATTTTGCACCAGGCTCTGTTGGAAAGAAACACCTCAGATGTAGTAGACATCGAACTCTCAAAGCAGCTCTGTCAGATAAATTCTATCATTGTATTTTGCAGAGGAGGAAGCAGAGGTGCAGAGAGGTTAAGTAATATGCTTAAGATCATATAGCTGAGAAGTGTGGTGTCCAGATTTGAACCCACGCAGTCTAGTCCCTGACCTTGTGCCCCCTGCTGCCGGATCAAGGCATCCAGTGCTGTGCCCTGATTAAGAACATTCATTCATTCAACCAATATTTTTAAAAATTTTTTTATTATTATTATTTTTTTAGGATTATATTTATTTGACAGAGAGGGAGAGGCAGTGAGAGAGGGAGCACAAGCAGGGGGAGTGGGAGAGGGAGAGGCAGGTTCCTGGCTAAGCAGGGAGCCCGATACAGGGCTCGATCTCAGGACCCTGGGATCATGACCTGAGCCGAAGGTCAACAACGTTAACAACTGAGCCACCCAGGTGCCCCTCAACCAATGTTTATTGAACAACCACTATAAACCATGCGCTGACTTAATAAGTCCTTCCATGATGAATATCTACCATATGTTGGGCATGGAGATACAGGGGTGAGCAAAAGTCCTTGCTCCCCCAGGATTCCTTTCTGGTGCGGGAGACTAAACAAGAAAAAAATTCATGTATACATGTACAGTGTCAGATACTGTGAGGTGCCAAGGAGAAAAAGTAAAGCAGGGAAGAGGATTGGGGTTGGGGACCAGGTTGAAACTTCGGGGGGAAAGTCAGGAAGGCATCTACAGGGAGGGGATTTTTTGAGTGAAGACCTGGAGGAAATGAAGCCGCCCCATGCAGACCAGGATGAAGACTGTTCCTGGCAGAGGGAGCAGCGGGGAGGCCCTGACGAGCAACCAGGAGGCCTCACGGTTACAGCAGGGAGAGCGCAGCGTGGAGAAAAGTGAGGCTCTGAGTGGAACAGGGTGCTGGGCTGAGCAGAGCTCGCACCTGAGATGGGAAGCTGTTGGCACTCGGAGCAAAAAAGGGACGAGCTTTTATCTACGTTCTGACATGATCACTCTGGGCTGCGGTGTTGAGGATGGCCTGAAGCGGGTGTTTCAGCTTCAGTGCAGTTGACCTTGTGGGATGGACAGTTCTTGTTTGCAGACGCCTGTCGGGTGCACTCCAGGATGTTCAGCAGCACCCCGGCTTCTGCCTACTGGGTGCCAGTAGCGCCCCCTTTTTCCCAATTATGATGGCCGAAAAGGTGTCTAGTCCTCTTTGGTGGCAACGTCACCCCGGCTGAGGAGCACTGCACTGAAAGAATGGCACTGCCGCAGCTGAAGGACAGCCCGAAGGAGGTTTGGGGGTGGGGAACTGAGGGGAGAGCAAGTCTTGAGAGTTCAAGGTTGGCATCTCAGCTGCAGCTGTTCCAGGGACAGTCAGGTGTCCCGTGTAGAGGCTGTTTAAAGCAGGGAGGCCGATTACCAAGCAAACAAGTAGAAGAAGAGTCGCTGAGAGATTGGGTCCTGGGTCCTGTCTGTGTCGACTACTCCACAGCTGAGAGGAACGGGCAGTGGAGGAGCGACCAATAAACCCCCTGGGTGAGGAGGAGGGGGGTCAGCCATGTTGAATGCCACTGACAGGTCAAGCCCAGGAAGGCCAGGAATTGAGGAGGGGCCTTGGGAAGGTGGAGGGCGCTGCCCTTCTGACAAGAGCTTTCTGAGCATCGGGGGAAAGCCTGACTGGGGCAGTGAGGGGAACTAGAGAGGGGAATTGGAAATACCAGGTGTAGAGTGTTCCTTTTTTATTTAATTGAAAGTGTATATATATTTTTTTAATTTTTTTTTTTACCTCACTGAAGAATTTTCTTTACATGTGCCTTCCCTCTCACATAACTGTCTTCCACAGATCATGAGCTACTTAAAAAGAGGGGCGGAGGAGTAAAGAAACACTGAAGTGTTAGAACCAGTGGCTTTCAGATAGTTCACCGTGGAAAATGAAGCCTGTCCCCTAACGGTTAGAATTAGCTCCTGGGGAAGAGGCTCTGTCCCTCAGGAAATGCCATCTGGTGGGTCAGGCGAGCACAGATCCCCTGGTGACACGGCCGGTGCTCTCCTGCCCAGAAGGAACCGGTAGAAAACAGAGTGGGAGCGGAGAGGTCAGAAGGCCCAGGTGTGCACACCGGGACCGGCCCTGCAGCTGTCGCTCTCCTCTGCCATCTGTCAGCGCTGGTCACGTCTGCAGGGTCGGGGTGCCAGGAGTGTTGCTCCAAGAAGATGCCCCAAGCCCCTGGCAGGTGTTTATCATGCATAAATGCTGCTGTTGACAGCTGCGACACGTACGGTGCATATATTAGCCTAGTTAATCCCGTGAGGTAGCTTTTATCAATTTCCATTGTACAGGCAGGGAAGCTGAGGCACAGAGTGGCAGCTATTTCTTTTCTTTCTTTTTTTAGATTTTTAAGATTTTATTTGACAGTGAGCGCTAGAGCGCACAAGCCAGTGGGGGGGTGCGCAGCAAGCAGAAGGGGAGAGAGAAGCAGGCCTCCCACTGAGCAGGGAGCCAGACTCCACTCGGGGTTTGAGCCCACGACCCTGGGATCAAGACCTGAACGGAAGGCAGACGCTCAACCGACTGAGCCACCCAGGCGCCCCTGGTAGCTATTTCGAATAGCGTTACTGGAAGAATAGCCGGTTACACAGCAAACATCTGAAAACATAGTGAAGTCCTGATTTATATGGAAAAACACATGTGTAAAATATGGAAAGCCTGGTTTTTGAAGGCATGGTATGTGTTTAGTTTGTTATCTTCAGCACAGTGATCTGGAAAGCCCGATTCTGGCGGCACGTTACCGCTGGCCGCACCCCAGACTGGAACATGGAGTTGGAGTTAAATAGACCCGTCCACATCTAGACTCCAACTCTGCCACTTCCAAACTTGGTGATCTAAGTTATTTGAAATCCTTGAGCCCCAACGGTTGCAGGATGGAAAGAATGATACCGCAGTGAAGGTAAATGTTATGCCTGATGACGTGAGGGGACACGCACAGGTAGCATGGCGCCCAGCGTTTCCCTCCCAAAAAGAGTCCTGCTGGATGTGTTTACCTTGAGTCTGCTGTCTGGTGCCACGCGCATCTCCCGCGTTTGCCAGGGGAGGTTTATTAGAAAGAGCACTATAAAACATACTCATAAGTTGCTGGGCAAAATAGCTTCTCTGTACCTTGTTCTCAATTTCTTTCCAACCTTACAGCATAGCCCCTTTGCTCTGTAGAGATAGTCTAGGTAGTTGAGGCAGTCTCCAGTCACTGTTCTGAAGCCTGGGATTGACCCAGGCCGAAGTCCTTGTTTCCTATATGGGGGCAGGGGCGGGTCCGGGGAGGTGGGGGGTGCGATTCAGTCTGTGCTTCATGCAGTTCTCCAGCCACGGGAAGGCTTTGCTGTGCAGGTATGTGTGCGCACCCATGTGAATGCAACATCTAGCTTGTTTTCCCTTCTCAGTTTGTGTGTGAGTGTGTGGCTGTCACAATCTAGCTTGTTGGTTTTGTTGATCCTTAGCCAAAAACCTCAGCTATAACATGTTTGGACACTTCAAGTTCTGCATTACTTTATTTGGAGGCTATGTTTTATTTAAGGATCCATTGTCAATTAATCAGGGTCTCGGCATGTTATGCACATTATTTGGCATTCTCGCCTATACCCATTTTAAACTCAGTGAACAGGAAGGAAGTAAGAGTAAACTGGTACAGCGTCCATAATTAGGTTTTGGTGGAGAAGAGAAGGCCACCCCAGGAAGATAAAAAAATGTTAATTAAGTGTGCAAGTTACTTTCAAAGAAGAGGAAAAAATTATATCGCAAAATTCACTGAATGATGGTTTGCAAGAAGTAACACAAAATTTTACTCATAAATAGGACTTTCTCCTTTAGAATACCTCTAAGACCATGGCTCATGCTTCTTTTCCAGGACTGATTATATGAAGTCTCTCGGATGATTTGATTAAACCAAATAAAATATATGAAATTAAAGTTCTATAATAGGGACAGAGGGGTCCAGATCACCGTACTACACAAGTGTTGTGGTTTGTAAGTGTTCAGAGCCTTCTAAGGAAGGACAGCGAGGATTCCTCTACTTACTCATAGGTGGCCCCCAGTGTGAGCTCTTTTATAATTTCAGCCAAAGCGTTCAAGTCAGAATTTAAATCTAGCATTTCTATTTTAGTTTGTCGAGTGTAACTTCCTGCTTATTTCACTAACAGGAATGAAATAGCATTTGTAGAAAGCAAAGCATAGGAAAAAAGACCGTAAGACAAAATCCAAGTCTAAAAGTACCGTATTTTCAGAGAAAATGGATAGGAGAAGTTACACATTATCCAGAAAACTGCAGTTGCTATAGATATTCTCTTGTTTCTGAGCTCTCAGTGAACTCTAGAAACTGTATAGGACATTAAAAAACAAAACAGCTCCATGTTTAAATGGCCCAAAGAGGAGATGGTGGATGGAACTGATCAAGTGTCTTACCCCATTTGTTCTCTTGGCCTCTTTGAGCATTTCCTGTTGGTAACTTCTTTCTGTCACCTCCCTGCTGTCACCCTGCCTTCCACAATGGAGGCCGGCATGGAGCTTTCTCTGACACTGAAGGCTTTGTAGTGGATTCTCGTTCTAAGGTGGCTGAGGAAAATTGTCATGCCACAAGTCAGGGCAAATACTATCCAAACATTAAGCAGAAACGTGGTGAAAATATGAGGAAAGCTTTTAAAGAGAAGTACAAAAATAGTCAATATTTAACCAGTTCCATTAGTTATTAAGTGGGTAATTTTAAAAAATTAGCTTACAAGGGAAATACAGGGTTTCAACTGAAGGCAATGTAGTGCCACACATTTCCTTGCAAAATGTGTTTTCTGCCTTCCAGTTTCTTCACAGTTGAGCATTAAAAGCTGTTGTTGGTAACTTCTCACAATAAATTGACTGCAACAGTCCCTCTTGTAATAAATAACTATTTTTAAAATATTACATATACGTTTTAGGATTTTTTTTTCCTGGCCTGTTTGAAATGAAAAACCTCACTGAAAATCTGTTTTGACAGAATTTCAATGTATCGGTCAATTGCCAAGTGACTAGTATGTGTGATTTTCTGTTTTTGTTTTAAATATTCTTTGGTTCTTCTCAGTTTCTAAAAATATATTTTATTGTGCTAAGAGCTATGAAGCTATCTTTCTTACCAGATGAGCCTCAGGCATTATGTTTGTCTAAGAAATGTTCTCTGGATGTGTTTAAATTAACATATAATTATTTCCCCAAAGCTAGAAAAAAGTATTTCCGTGCAGCAAGGATTACGTGACTTCTGCATATGGACAACTGACTTGATTTGTGTTATGTGGAAATTCTTTTTAACTGTAAATACTTGGGGGATATGATCATGTTGGGGAGGGTTATAATAAATGACTGATGTCAGTAGGAAGGCAATAAAAAGGTTAGAGCAAGATCGAGTCAGGGTATGTGTATATATAAGTGAATAAAATACCTACCACTGGAACTGGAGTCTGATCAACAGTTTTTGCCCTGAAGATGATCTTCCCATTGAAAAGGAAATCCTGGAGGAATAACTGGGCCCAGCCACAGAAACCGTGCTGTGGATGAACCCTCACTGTCCTATTGTTTCAGATGTAACTGTACATGTTTTTAATTCTGTGTTAAATGGCCGAACTTCAGTTTTTACCTGTTACAAATAAAGAGAACCTGTTATTTTTAATTTCATATTGTGTGTCAGAACTTTGTAGAACCAGCGAAAGAAAGAGAGCATTTGTGTGTGTTTGCAGTGGTAATGCTGGCCTGTCCAGCTCCCAAAAATGCAGAATCTAATATAAAATTTTCATGTTACTTTAAATTTAACACAGGGGCGCCTGGCCAGCTCAGTCAGAGGAGCATGTGACTCTTGATCTTGGGATTGTGGGTTCGAGCCCAGTGTCGGGTATAGAGATTCCTTTAAAAAACAGTCATAACGTGGGGTGCCTGGGTGGCTCAGTCAGTTAAGTATTTGACTCTTGATTTCTGCTCAGGTCCTGATCTCAGGGTCCTGAGATGGAGCCCCATGCCGGGCTCCATGCTTAGAGGGGAATCAGTCCCATGCTTGGGATTCCCTCCCTCTACCCCTACCCCCAATCATGCTCTCTCTCTCTTTCTCTCTCTCTCTAAAATAAATAAATAAAATCTTAAAAAAAAAAAATAACATACCTTAAAGGAGAACTCTGTCTCTGAAATGAAACAGGCTTTCTCTTGTTTCATTTTTATTTACTTTTTATTTTTTAAAGATTTTATTTGAGAGAGCAAAAGCAATCACAGAGAGAGAGGGATCACAGAGGTAGAGGGAGAAGCAGACTCGCTGCTCAGTGGAGAGCCCAATGCGGGGCTCAATCCCAGGACCCCGAGATCATGATCTGAGCCAAAGGCAGCCCCTTAACCAACTGAGCCACCCAGGTGCCACTCTCTTGTTTCATTTTTAAAAATGCTTTTTAAACCTTGCCATTTTGTAAGTTATTAGTCTTTTTTTTTTTTTTTAATTTAAAAACAACAGCATTGGGATGCCTGGGTGGCATCCATGTTAGGAATCTAGTCTGAGCAAGAGGGAGTGTTCTGAGTGTCGTCGCAGTCAACCCCTTTGTTTTGAAACTAATGAAGGAGAACCAGAGGGATGCTAGGAGACTAGCTGGGAGACAAGGCACCGAGATGTGATAGCTTGAAGGGCTGGTGGCAGTGAGATGATAGACATGGACAGATCCAGGAGAATTTAGAAGATGGCATCAACCTGGCTGGAGATGGATTGGAAATGGAGGGCACAGGGGAGGTGAAGACAGGAATCACTGATTCCTGGGTCTGGTTGGTGTTGCTGAGACAGAATGGTGCCATTCTGTGAGACAAGAAACACAAGACAAGGTGTGGCATGGGAAGGAGGAGGATGATGAATTCATACACTGCCATCTTGGCTTCAAGTTGTCTTTGAGACATCCAGTTAAAAATGTTAATCAAGGGGCACCTGGGTGGCTCAGTGGGTTAAGCCTCTGCCTTTGGCTCAGGTCATGATCTCGGGGTTCTGGGATCGAGCCCCATATCAGGCTCTCTGCTCAGCAGGGGCCCTTCTTCCCCTCTCTCTCTGCCTGCCTCTCTGCCTACTTATGATCTCTGTCAAATAAATAAATAAAATCTTTTTTTAAAATGTTAATCAAAAAATCGGATACACAGGTCTAGAAGTCAGGAAATGTTTTAGTTGGAATGGAGATAGTATGAGGGGAGTTCACGGGGTATGAATGATATGGATGAAAACACCGATCAGGATGGACTCACCTAGGAAGCATGTACAAAACAAGAAGACCGTTTACAGCCAAGCCTTGAGGAGCTCCGGCATATACCGGTGGAGGAAAATAATTCTGAGAAGGAAGAAAAAGACGTAGGAGGAAGCCGAAGATAAGAGTGGGAGAGGGGGTGGACAAATGGGACGGCACCGCGGAGAGGTGAACATAGATGTGTACAGAAAGATAACCACTGCGTTTGCTGGCCATCCGCTGTCGATCTTAGTAAAGCTGTTTCCGTGGAGTGATGGTAGCAAACGCAGATCGGAGAGGGTTGAGCCAGCGTGGGAGAGGACATGGAATCTTCGAGTACCGACAATTCTGTGGCTATTGCAGCACGCGATATTGAGTGCTTATGAGTGGGGGGCTTTTTGTGTGTGTCTAAGACTTCGACCATAATGGTAATTTATTATAAGTAAAATTGTAAAGCACCAAATAACGCTGTGTACCCCCTGCAAGTAGTGTACATGCTTCTTTCTGTAGCAGGGATGATCTTTTGTCCTGCAAAGGCGTTTCCTTTTTTGCTTCTGAAGGTATTTTTGAAATATGGGTTGCTATTAATAAGATCAACAGTTACTTTTGCCAACTGCCAGCATACCTTGAAAAAAAAAAGTTTGCAAACCCACTAGGGGATGCTTAGTTGTGCATTTTTGGTTTCTATGGCTGCAAGATAATCCTGCCAAGAAAAAGACCAGTCTTAGGCTGGGAGCTAGTATGGCACAGTGGAACGGGTGAGCCTGGACATTGGGAGTATGGCTTCTGGTCCAGACTCTGCCATCACGCCTATAGACTTTGGCTTTGGGCTATCTTGCTTGACTCCTGGTTCTTGTTTCTTCATCTACAAAATGAGGGCTTTGATCCAGGCGATTTCCAAGGGACTCTTTATCTCCCAAATCCCCTCGTTCTGCTTTTTCAGATTGAAATGATCATTTGTCCTTTGTTTATGTTGAGAACAGATTTGATTAAATGAGAAAGATTTTGTTTGATCCTTTTAAGAAGTCTCCTTGTTCATGTGCATTTTTTTTAACTGGTGGATTGTTTAGAAAGTATATGCAAAACATTCAATGTAATTTATGTTCATATTTGTTATGTTAGAGGACATACGATTTCATTTGATTTATCAAAATTGCTTCACACTTCATGGGGTGCCTGGGTGACTCAGTGGGTTAAAGCCGCTGCCTTCGGCTCAGGTCATGATCCCAGGGTCCTGGGATCAAGCCCTACATTGGGCTCTCTGCTCAGCGAGGAGCCTGCTTCCCTTCCTCTCTCTCTGCCTGCCTCTCTGCCTACCTGTGATCTGTGTGTGTCAAGTAAATAAATAAAATCTTTTTTAAAAAATAGCTTCACACTTCATAAGAAAGTCATTGGGAGGTAAATTATTGCCAATTCACCAAATTATTTACAGAGGGATATTTTTTGATATGCTGTATCCAATTTGGAAAACAGCACATCACCCAAACCATAGCAATTCACATTTTTCTATTTAATTAAAAATCTCATAAATACTATGTATACCCCAAGAACAAGCCTGCTTATTTATTTAACCAGCCAGAATTATGCCTTCCTTTTTTTTTTTTCTTAAGGACTTCATTTTTTTAGAGCAGATATAGGTTCATATGCATTTCTAAGTGTTTAATTTTTATTACCCATAAAAATTAATTTTTCTTTTTTTGTTTTGTTCTTTTGTTTTTTTCTGAGAGAGAACAAGGGTTGGGGAGGGACAGAGGGAGGGGCAGAGAGAGAATCTTAAGCAGCCTCCATTCCCAGCATGGAGCCCGAACACGGGGCTCAATCCCATGATCCTGAGATCATGATCTGAATCAAAATCAAGAATCAGACACGTTACTGACTGAGCCACTCAGGCGCCCAAAAGTATGATCTGTACCAACCAAATGTTTTCATTTTTCCTTTTCCTGTTTGTTCTTGCACTCCCCAAAGTCAGTTTCCTATTTTCTCAGTTCTCCTCTCAATTTAAAATTAGTGTTGGAGGTTTGGTACAGAAGAGTAATGGGGAAAGGTCTTACCAGGAGATGGGAGGCTCAAAATCAATTAGTCTGTTGAGATTTGGGGTCTCCAGAATTGGTATTTACCATGGGAATGATCAGACCTGCCTGGAGTTTAGAAGGAAGACTAACAACTTT
Source organism: Martes martes (assembly GCF_963455335.1). Classification (NCBI taxonomy): domain Eukaryota; kingdom Metazoa; phylum Chordata; class Mammalia; order Carnivora; family Mustelidae; genus Martes; species Martes martes. The sequence continues at coordinate 47,948,052 of NC_137895.1, read as the reverse complement.
GAACTAGAGTTCTTAGAGCATCATGGAGGGGCTCACTGACTGTATTTGCTAGAATCAGAATGTTTTACACGATTTAACAAAAAGTTACATGGGGGGGGGGGAATGGGCAAAAAATTCTGTGGAAACACAGTTTCCTAACCAAACACCCATTCCTATTCTTTGCTTTTACTCCAGAGGCTAGAAATGCTAACTTTTCTTTTCACCATATTGCCACATAGTTAGGGATAGTCGTGTAAGATCTTGCCAGTGAAACGTAATTGGAGGTCGCTGAGAATTTCTGGGGCAGTTTTTGTTTTCCTGCTAAAAGGGGCAGATGTGGCCGGCATTGCCTTTTCCCGCCTTGAATGTAGCTGCGGATGTCCAGACTTGTACTAACTGGTAGAGCAGAGGGGAAGAGAACCTGATCTGAAAGTGCTGAGCTGCTAAAACAAGGTGCCTGTTTCCAGGTTTCTAGTTCTAAATGAAAAGTAAACCCTTATTATGTTAAGCCACTTTTAATTGCTACTTGCTGCTGAAGAAATACCAACGAGAATTTGAGGGTGAAAGGGGGCAGAAATGGAGGACTTGCTCTGTTAGACTTTGAAACCCAGGAAGCAATAAGTGAATGTAGCTGGTTAAGGACAAAACTAGAGTAGTTGCTAGGCTGACCCCAGCCATCTTTGCAGTCCATAGACCATCAAACGCTGGGGGCCAGGGGGATGGGAGAGAAGAAATTGTTTGGCAGATGTGGAGACACAGAGATGGAGTCTGGACCTGGAGCTATTGGTGTCTTGGGTGAGTGAACCACTTCTGACAGGAACAAACTTTCCAGTTAAATGGGAGGTCATCTGCCTGGCCCTCCACTGTCCCCTTTTTGCTCCTTGATTTTGATCATCCCGAATTACCTAATACTCCCCTTGCCCCAGCCCCAGCCTTACACTTACTCAGTAACTACCTCATTCCCAGTGTTTCCCCCAGTTCTTCAATTTGAGTTGGTAGGTCAAAAAAGTACTATCACCAATGACTTAAAGGTCATGCCTCCATCTTGGTACTGGACATCAGTGTGAAGGTTCTATAGATATTCTGTAAGAGGACCAAGGAAAACTTACTCTAGTAATCCTCCAAGACTTCCATAAAATCATAGGAGAATGGAGTTTCAGTAGAGGGCCTCCCACTGCCCCCACACATAGGACTGTGGATATTAGTGAAGCCTGCGTGCTGGGAGGAAATGAAGTGATTGTCATGGAAGACTCTACAGACAAACATCGGACCATTTTTCTGAAATAAAGAATACCATGAGGATCTCCAATGCCTGGAGTCAAATAGCGTTCCTCACAGGGATGGCAAGCTTGTGGCTCTCTCTTACCTCTGGAAAGCTCAATACTGCTCTGAAACTCAGGGATTTTGCCGAGGAAGTGGGCTACAACTTTTGTCCTTTCCTCCCCCGACACTGCACTGTGTGGCCCCACAGAAGTATGACAAAGCCTGTCATCATGGGTTCTCAAATGTCGTCATGTTTGGGGCGCCTGGGTGGCTCAGTGGGTTAAAGCCTCTGCCTTCAGCTCAGGTCATGATCCCGGGGTCCTGGGATAGAACCCCGCATTGGGCTCTTTGCTCAGCAGGGAGCCTGCTTCCCCCCCTCTCTCTGCCTGCATTTCCACCTGCTTGTGATCTCTGTCTGTCAAATAAATAAATAAAATCTTAAAAAAAAAATGTCATCATATTTTTCTCCATTCTAACGCCAACCTTGGCCTCACCTTCTTTCCTGGTGTGAAGGTCCAAGTGGAGCAGTCTAAATCTCCCCCACTCTAACGGGTCAGAGAAGTCAAAGGAAGTCAAGTTGCTCATCGGGAACCTGCTAGACATGGAGTTCACTCCAAGAATGACCACTGCAGGGTTTACAGACAATGGGGTCATGCAGCTGATAACAGTTCTCTGGACTAGTGCCACTTAAGCTATGGACCAATGTCAGTCCACGAAGTTTCTTACCTGTTCAAAGAACATAAGTACAGAAGTTGAGAGTAGTACTGAGAAATTTTATAGCACTTCGGTGTTACCATGAGGGACAGCCATTTGACTTTGTATTTTACAGAGTATCACTCTTCAATGGATTGGAAGTAAAAAATTCAATTTCAAACAGTTGGAGATTGCTTCTCCCCATCTGGAGAGAAAGTGCCAGAGTTTGGGCCACAAAGTGATTTGATTATGAGGAGATTTGTGGTTCACTCAGACTGGCCTCTAAGTTACGTGGCTTAAAACAGGTCTAATGTTAGGGCCTTTGAATTCCCAGACCTCTCCGGCCCACTAGAGCCATGGAGTTTAGTGGAGGGGCCAGAAGACCGTAGGGCAATAAGATTGGGGCTTTTTATATACAACTCACTACTCTGATGGCCTACTCAGTGTCTCCAGCAGGAGGTCTAATAGATCTCACAGACTGAACTGCTCTTCCCCGACCCCTAACCCCTTCATCCACAACATATTCTTAGCATTTGTTCAGATGAAAGATCTTGAAGTTGTTATTGACATTTCTCTTTTCTCACCTTCTCACCCACCCTGGCGGGCTGCTTGGCTCTGCCTTCCAAACATCCAGAATCCAACCTCTTCATACCATCTCCACTGCTACTGTGATGGTCTCTCTCTCTCTCTCTCTTTTTTTTTTTTTCCTCTTTTTTTTTTTAATTTAATTTCTTTTCAGTGTAACAGAATTCATTGTTTATGCACCACACCCAGTGCTCCATGCAATACTGCCCTCCTTAATACCCACCACCTGGCTCCCCCAACCTCCCACCCCCTGCCCCTTCAAAACCCTCAGATTGTTTTTCAGAGTCCACAGTCTCTCATGGTTCACCTCCCCTTCCAATTTCCCCCAACTCCCTTCTCTCCATCTCCCCATGTCCTCCATGTTATTCCTTATGCTCCACAACTAAGTGAAACCATATGATACTTGACTCTTTCTGCTTGACTTATTTCACTCAGCATAATCTCTTCCAATCCCGTCCATGTTGATACAAAAGTTGGGTATTCAGCCTTTCTGATGGACTCTTAAAGGATCTCCCCACTTTTACCTGAAGGGCTCACAGTTCACGATGCAGCAGCCAGCGTTGGCCTGCCCCGTCGGGTCTCTGCTCGAAACCAGTAATGGTGCCCCCATTGTACTCAAAGAGTCAAATCCTCCCAGCAGCCTCAGGCCTTACAGTGCGGGAGCTCCTCTCTCACCCTTTGCCGCCTCCTTTGCCCCTGCCACCGGGTCTTCATGCTGTCGCTTCACACTCCAGCCATGCTCCCACCCTGGGGAATTTGCTCAGGCTCTGAGGGAAAAGCTCTTTCCGCATGGGCTGTGTGGCTAACTCTCTCTCCGTGCTAGACTTCCCTCAAACCCTCACATTTTCTCATGGGGCTTATCCTGATCTCATTACTGCAGCGAACTCACCCTCTCTCCCCGCACTCTGAAATCTCCCTGCCCCTGCTCTGCTTTTTCTGTGTTCCACTGAGCCTGTATCTTTACATTGTACCGTCTCCATGTGCTCAGATATTGTTTACTTTTGCCCCCTCCCACCAGGGTGTGAACTTCTCAGAGACAGAGACCTGTTTTATTGAGTGCTGCAGGTAGAGTCAGGCACTGAATAAATGTATCGCCTTAGAGCAGTTCTTACTCATTCCTGGAAGAATCCGCCTGAACCTCACTGTCACCTTAGAGAAGGGAACGCAGAGGGAGAGGAGGAGGAGTAAGAGAGCTCTTGTTAAAATTCAGGGCTGAGGGGCGCCTGGGTGGCTCGGTGGGTTAGGCCGCTGCCTTCGGCTCAGGTCATGATCTCAGGGTCCTGGGATCGAGTCCCGCATTGGGCTCTCTGCTCAGCGGGGAGCCTGCTTCCCTCTCTCTCTGTCTGCCTCTCTGCCTGCTTGTGATCTCTGTCAAATAAATAAAATCTTAAAAAAAAAATTCAGGGCTGAATTACCCCATAAAAACAGCAAGAGCTTCTCGTGCATTGCCCTCCTTGTCTCCCTGTCTTTCATTCTGTCTTTCTTTCTGCCTTCCATTCTGGATGGGCCAGAAACAGAGGTGGCAGGGGAGGAATCAGAACCCATCCGCGTGGAACCCATCTGCAGACAGATTTGCAGACTTCACAGATGTAAAGCAGGTGGCGTGGAGGAGTGGCTCAATCTGTCCGTTCACTTTGAAAATGTACATACGTGCTGGGAGCGCCTGGGTTTCTTTCATCAGGGCAGGAGTTTGGAAAAAGGCAGCCAGATCATTCCTTTCAACAGAAAGTTGGAAAGCAGGAAAAAAGCGAAGACAAAGTTTAGCAGAGAGAAAACACAAGATATGATAGAATAATTCCATTCAAATATATCCGTAATCATGACTGCATTAGTCACATTAAATTCACCTAGTTAAATGCAAAGACTTCAGATAGATAAACAATATCTAACTGCAGTTGACCCTTGAACAACACAGGTTTGAACTACGTTGACCCACTTATACATGTGTTTGTTGTTGTTGTTTTTTAAGATTATTTATTTGACAAAGAGTGACCATAAGTGGGGGGAGGCAGCAGAGAGAGAGGGAGAAGCAGGCTCCCTGATAAGCAAGGAGCCCGATGTGGGGCTCGATCCCAGGAACCCAGGACCATGACCTGAGCCAAAGGCAGACACTTAACTGACTGAGCCACCCAGGCGTCCCCTATATGTAGGGTTTTTTTAATTGTAGTTGACCTACAATGTTAATACTAGTTTCAGGTACAATTCAACAATCCTATCTATTAAACAATGCTCGCCACAATAAGTGTAGTCACCATACAATGTTGTTGACTATATTCTCTATGCTGTACTTTTCATCTCCGTGACGTATTTATTTTATAACTGGATATCAGTACCTTTAATCCCCTTCACCTTTTTGCCCATCCCCAAACCCTCTTCCTTCTGGCAACCACCAGTTCTCTGCATTTATAGATCTGTTTTTGAGGTTTTTGTTTTTTAGATTCCACATGTAAGTGAAATCATATGGTATTTTTCTTTCTCTGGCTGACTTACTTCACTTAACACATTTTCCTCTAGATTCATCCATGTTGTCCCAAATGGCAAAAATCTCGTTCTTTTTTATGGCTGAGTATTATTCCATTGTGTGTGTGTGTGTGTGTGTGTGTGTGTGTGTGTGTTTATACCACATATCTTTATCCATTCATCTATTGATGGGCACTTAGGTTGCTTCTAGATCTTGGCAATTGTAAATAATGCTGCGGTGAACAGTAGGCACACATATATCTTTTTTATATATGCAGATTTTTTTTAGTAAATATATTGGAAAATTTTTGGAGATTTGTGACAATTTGAAAAAACTTGTAGATGAACAGCAGAGCCTAGAAATACCAAAAAAATTAAGAAAAGGTTAGGTATTATTGTAAGAATACAGCATATAATATGTATAATGTATAAAATATGTGTTAATCAACTATGTTATCAGTAAGGTTTCTGGTCAATAGGAAACCATTAGTAGTTAGGTTTTGGGGGAGTCAAAAGTTACCTGTGGAATTTTGGCTGGATGGAGAGTCAGCACCCCAACCCTGTGTTGTTCAAGGGTCAACTGTATGTATTTTTTGTAAGAGACTTTCCTAAAGGGACACCTGGGTGGCTCAGTTGGTTAAGCATCTGCCTTTGGCTCAGGTCATGATCCCCCAGGGTCCTGGGATCGAGTCCCGCATTTGGCTCCTTTCTCAGTAAGAAACCTGCTTCTCCCTCTGCCTGCTGCTCCCCCTGCTTCTGCTCTCTCTCTGACAAATAAATAAGTAAAATCTTTAAAAAAGAGAGAGAGAGATGGATAGAGAGAGAGAGAGAGAAGAGAGACTTTTCTATAAAGAGAAAGAAGGAAAAAGCAATCCAGGTTGGTAATAGTATATTAGACAAGTTAGAATTCAAGGCAAAAAAAAAAAAAAAAAGTATTAACAGGATCAAGGAAAGCTTTTTTAAAAAGGAAAATCCACCAAGACCACAAACAATTATGAACAACATAACAAACGTCCTTAAATTAAAAGGAAAACTGAAAAATTTTACACAGCTCTATCAGAAATGATGGAACAAATAGCCTGAAAGTTAGCCAGCTTGTCTAATAGGGCTAGGAGGGCCCTGCACTCAGCCAGCACACATTCTTTCCAAGTACTCGAGAAACATTTCCACCAGTGAGGATTAACATAATACTATAAAAAAGACACTTTTGTTTTCTGTACATTTACTCAAACTATAAAAATGCTGTATTTAAACCATATTTTATTGCTTTAAAATACTGCTGAGAATATAGTAGAATATTGAACCATTAGATTTCAAGATATTATTGGACCAGGTGATCTTGTGGCTTCCGGGAGGCTTTGGACGGCACTCTAGGTGGAATGAGAAGGAGAAGAGCCACACTCTTCATCCAAGATGTGGGCCTGGAGCCAGAAAGGATGTAAGTAAGCATCATATGAGAAGCAGAACAGCTCAGGAGCAGGGAACCGATGAAGCCGTTTGCAGAACTTCTCAGTGAAGTTAAAAGAATAACAAAAAATAAATGTGATTAATAAATAAATATGAGCTGCCACTAAGCAGAAAGGGAGTGAGCAAGAGAGACATTTTGGGCCATTTCTTTGGCCCCGTTTTCTACCTTTTTTTTTTTTTAAAGTTTTTTTATTTTATTTTATTTTATTTATTTATTTATTTATTTTTGAAAAGTTTTTTTATTTTTTAAGTCATCTCTACACCCAGTGTGGGGTTTGAACTCAAGACCCTGAGATCAAGAGTTGCATGTTCTTCTGGCTAAGCCAGTCAGGTACCCCAGGTTTCTAGCACTTCTAATATTATTCCTAATGCAGGACATTTGGGCTATCCTAGATTGGTTACTCAAATTTACATTAGTTCCACGTTTGGTTTTAAAATCTCAAGGCATAATTTCTAAAGTCACGCATTTGATTAAAAACTTAAAATCTTCTTTATGCTTTTCTGAGACCTTTGCTTCTTTTGGGGTTGGAGAACTTTTTCTGTCGGAGCTAAAATTGAAGGAATGCAGTTTGCTGCCCTCAGCCTGTGAAAAGGAGGCTTGTCTTCTCCAGCATGTATGCCTCAGAGCCCTGGTGCGGAGGGACCAGACCCAGAGTCCAGGCCAACACGGAATGAATGCACAGTCAGGGCACAGAGGGGAGAAAGCAGGGACGACTTGTTTAAACTGCGGTTGTGGTGAAAATCTTTGGGGGAAGAAAAATTCAGGAGGAGTTTAGGAGCGTTATTTTAAAAGTATAAGATTTGTGATCGCAGCATGAACTTAAGTGACTTTGGCAATGAACAAGGTGTATGGCACAGGGTGAACAGTTAATCATCATTCTCCTTGTAAATCAGACAGAATTTGTAATCAGCGACGGGCTCTTCCCAGTTAATTGTAAATGTTCTCCTGCCGGAACTTCTCTGGATGCGCAAGGCTCCTCTATAAAAGGAGAAAAGCAAGATCCTTAAAGCATCCGTGGATGCCGGATCTCCTTCTGCTGAAAAAACCCGTCAGGGTCACAGTTACAGAAGATTGTTTCTCCGTTTTGGCTCAGAGCCAATAACCCCTCTCTCTGCTTTGCTAATAATAAACAACAGTGGTTTGCAGAGAGGTTACTATACTGAATGCGTTTCCTAAATGGTTTCCTTTTCACCTCTCTTTCTCCTCCCAGCCCCTCGCTTCCAGGACGAAGCAAATCTCCATCCTGCCCTCCACGCTTTATTCTCTCCCATGCTTCTTGAGAGCGGAAAACGTGTCTGTTGCCAGGGGGTAACACTGTGCTGGTAACACAGTGAGTAGAATAGTGCTGGTCCCCTATTAGACGCGATCAGCCCTAAGCAGTGAGCCCTCAAAACCACGTCTTCCGTTTGTGCTCCCGTCCACAGCCCATCACTGCTCTTTCAAGAATCAATGGCGTCCCAGGACAACTGCGGTTTACTGCAGCTCACAGCTCGCTGTGGGGGGGAGCTCTTGCTCGAGGTCCCTGCCGGCGTATGTCAGTGCGTGCCCCGGTGCTCTCTGTACTTTGTATGACCCAGGCTCCTGAAAAGTCCTGTGCTCAAGGGTCAGGCCTAATGAAAGGGACCACTGTGATGGCTCCTTCGAGGACACTGTTAAGCGACACCTAAGTGAAACCGACTTTTGTTGTTTCGTGTGAGGGCACAGTGGTGAGGGATAAGGTGGTATGGCTGGTACGGCTGGTGCCAAGGCCTTGAGTCATGCCAAGTGCCAGGAGTCTCGCCCACCCTTGTCTTCGCACCATCAGTGCAAGAGTCCACACATGTCAGTGCAAAGTGAATCAAGTCTTAGGATGAAGAGTTTTGACCGCATAAGACCCTTGCAAGAGGTTCACTCCAAGCTTCATGAATCGCTGCCCTAGGCTTTCAGGATGTCTTGGCTGCTGCCCCTGGGGAGCAGCAGTTCCAGGGACAAAAGACAACCAACAAGGAGAGAAGTAAACAAGGTGATTTCAGATCGTGATGGATTCCGTGAAGAGAATAAACACGGAATGGCGGAGACAGTAGCCAAGGATGGAGGACGGGCTGCATTAGAAAAGGCCTCTCTGAAGAGATGACCTCTGACCCAAGAACTCAAGGGTTGAAGGGGGTCTGCCATGCCCAAGACTGGGGAATAGGTTTCTGGAAAGGTGATATAGCAAGGGCCCAAGTCCCAAGGCAGGCAATAGCTTGGCATTTAAGAAAGAAGGGCCCCTGGGTGGCGCAGTCAGTTAAGCGTTGGACTCGTGGTTTTGCCTCAGGTCCTGATCTCAGAGTCCTGAGATGAAGCCTGGTGTTGGGCTCCGAGCTCAGCGGGGAGTCTGCTCAAGTTCCTCTTTCCCTCCCTGTGCTTCTGCTCGCTCGCTCGCTCTCTCTCTCTATCATCCTTTCTAATAAATAAATAAATCTTAAAACAACAACAAAAAGACAAAACAAAAAAGAGAGTAGTCCGTTCTGGATAACAGGAGTAATTTTTAGGACTCCTTCAAGGGGGATTCCATATTCTTACCATTAAAAATTATAATAGTATATGCACTAACTTGTTTAATCCTTCTTACAATCTTGTTATCCCCATTTTGCAGATGAGCAAACTGAGGCATGCTGAGAATAGGAAAATGGTGGCAGAGCTTGAACACCAGGAGGTTTGGCCACAGAACCTCTATTCTTTAGAGCCTCTTTTTGAGAAAACAATCACTCAATAGTTAAAAACTATTGAGCAGTCGCTCAGTGGAGAGGAGTTTCTCTGAATAATTCCCCTGAAAAGTTTCTCTCTCATCTTGAGCAGTCACACATGCATTGAGTCTTTATGAAGCTTTTGTCTTATTCTAAATGAGACATAAAGAGCAGTGAGCTGTGAAGCCAGTAATCCACTCCATGACAGGTTCTCTGTCTCTGCGACACAGGTTGGTCACTGAGTGATTTGTCTAACTTCTGTGCGGTCCTGTCAGGAGGATAAAAAAGTCAAACGCCCTGCTGCCAAGTCTATGCAGAGAAGCCTGAGGTGGTAATTCCCTCTCCAGGAGGGAAGGGAAGTGGACCTCACTGTCAGTGCGGGTAGGAAAGCACAGCCTTTTCCTCAAAGGAGGGCAGTGAGACCACCCATGTCACATTCTTGAGATGTTTGTGCTGACCCAGCAGCATCTCTTTAATCTTCTTTGTGAAATCTTCTCTGCTTGCTTCTTCTCAACCCATCGCCCACCACCCCCCACATCCCCTGGCTCCAATCCACAGGCATTTGGTGAAGTTGCGAACCTAACTCAGAAAGTCAGATTTGCTCCGTGGTTATAGACACTCTGTCACCTGGACTGCAACAGAACCACACTCCTTACCGAGAGACCAACCCCACTCCACCAGGCTCTTGCTGTCTATACCTCAGCCCTAATAGACTCTGGCTTCTGTTCACCAAGAATCCTGCTTGGAGCTTCTGGAAATAATGTGGTTAAATCAAGGCCTGGACCTTTCTTGTCTTTCTTGCCTCTCCTGGCAAGAAAGAAAACACAGACTACGTTTGATCAATTTTCTTTTTTTTTTTTTTTAAGATTTTATATATTTATTTGACAGAGAGAGACACAGCAAGAGAGGCAACACAAGCAGAGGGAGTAGGAGAGCGAGAACAGCTTCCCGCTGAGCAGGGATTCCCAATGCGGGGCTCGGATCCTAGGGCCCTGAGATCATGACCTGAGTTGAAGGCAGACGCTTAACTACTGAGCCACCCAGGCACCCCAAATGCTTGATCAATCTTCTACCTCTGACTTTTGTAACATGTAACAGACTGTAAGCTTCACAGGGGCAGAGTCTTGTCTGTTTCAACTCATCTTTGGACTCCAACACTGGTAAGATGCCTGGCACACTGTGTGTGTTCAGCGATGATCTGTTGAATGATTTAACTCATGCTACCAATGGAATAGAGGACTATTTCGCTGCGACTGCCGCTTTGGGAAAGTCCCCTTGGTTAGACGGCTTCGCCAGAGGTTTTGTGTTCCTAACATGTAACAACATGTCTGCCGTAATCAGTGCTCAATACGTACTTGTGGAACCGTAAAGAAAAGACCAAGTGAATGACATTTTCACTACATTCATGTGTCTATTTCCACACGTCCAACTAAACCTCTCATGTAATTCAGTGTCTTCTGCATGCAATACTCTGTACTAACCCAGAAAAATGGAAATAAAGGGAGGACATTTCCTTTCATCTTGGAGCCTTCAATCTAAAGGCCAGAGAACACGACCATATGCAAAATACTGAAATGTTATGCAATGACACATATAGGAGCAAGAATTTTCTTGTTAATATATCACCTATTATACCAAAACACTGCAGCCTTATGAGTAATTGAGTGATTATTACTCATGGTGTCTCCATCAGAGTTTCCGTCTGGCTGCAAAGGGGACCCCACCCTCTGCTTGCGGAACTCCCCTTCATGCAGATCTCGGGGAGTCTGTATCCACTTCTTTGCCCAGATGCCCCTGTTAGTCTCTCTTTTAAGAACCCAGTTCTCTTCCTTCTACAACTTCATCCCAATTTGCAATTAGATATTTATTTATTTATACTCTTTCTTTTTCACTGGACTGCAAGCTCCAAAAACACAAGGACTTCTTATTTTTTAAGAGTATTTTTTTTTTAATACTTCATTTATTTATTTGAGAGAGAGTGAGAGAGAGCAAGAGCAAGGGGAGGGGCAGAGAAACCAGGAGAGGGAGAAGCAGACACTCCACTGAGCGAGGAGCCCAACATGGGGCTGGATGCCAGGGCCCTGGGATCATGACCTGAGCCAAAGGCAGATGCTTGACCGACTGATCCTCAGGACTTTGTATTTTCATCGGGCGATCTTTCAAATGCCTTGCATTGTGCCAATACATATTTGTCAAATGTATGAATTAAGGATCACAGCCAGGGGTGCCTGGGTGGCTCAGTCATTGAGGGTCTGCCTTCAGCTCAGGTCAAGATCCCAGAATCCTGGGATCGGCCTGCCTCGGGCTCCCTGTTCAGCAGGAGGCCTGCTTCTCTCTCTCTCTCACTCCCCCTGCTTGTGTTGCCTCTCGCCGTGTCTCTGTCAAATAGATAAAATCTTAAAAAAAAAAAAAAAAAGGATCACAGCCAAATTCCAGCTTAAAATATGTTGATACCTAGCAGATAGGATTGCAGTGATAATTGAAGAAGCTCATGACCCCATTGGTCACACAGGATTTTTCTCTCACATTGAGCTAAATGACTGTTTTCACCCATACTGGGCTACAGTCTGGTCTAGATGCTAGTTTACTTTTTTTTTAACTTTGTAACTTTATTTTTATTTTTTTTTTTAAGATTTTATTTATTTATCTGAAAGAGATCACAAGTAGGCAGAGAGGCAGGCAGAGAGAGAGGAGAAAGCAGGCTCTCCACAGAGCAGAGAGCCCGATGCGGGACTCAATCCCAGGACGCTGGGATCATGACCTGAGCCGAAGGCAGAGGCCTTAACCCACTGAGCCACCCAGGCGCCCCTAACTTTATTTTTAATCATACTAAAGACTCTAACTTTTTAAAAACTGGTACTTAAGGGGCGTCTGAGTGGCTCAGTTGGTTAAGCAGCTGCTTTCGGCTCGGGTCATGATTCCAGGGTCCTGGGATCGAGCCTCACATCGGGCTCCCTGCTCGGCAGAGAGCCTGCTTCTCTCTCTCCCTCTGCCTGCTTGTCTGCTTACTTGTGCTCTCTATCTCTCTGTCAAATAAATAAATAAAATTAAAAAAAAAAAAAAAACTGGGGCGCCTGGGTGGCTCAGTGGGTTAAAGCCTCTGCCTTTGGCTCAGGTCATGATCCCAAGGTCCTGGGATCGAGCCCCACATCGGGCTCTCTGCTCAGCAGGGAGCCTGCTTCCTCCTCTCTCTGCCTGCCTCTCTGCCTACTTGTGATCTCTCTCTGTCAAATAAATAAATAAAATATTAAAAAAAAAACTGGTACTTAAATTTCAAGTGATTTATTTGCACAATTTATGTGATATTGTTTTCACTGAAATTTTAGAAATACATGTTTTAAACATCCACTGCTTTAGAAAACATATCAGAAATCAAGTAACTGATAAATATGTATCCACTAATCTATCTTTTTTTCACTTGGTTTTATTTTTTATTTTTATTGAGATACAGTTGATATCTCAATTATAGGATAACTATATGTAACATGATGCAGGTGTGAGCTATACATTGGCCTGATTTGATAGACTGCCGTGTTGCAGTGTGATTACCGCCATAGCTAATGCGTCCATCAGCTCACATAATTATTTCTTTTTTTGTGGTGAGAACATTTAAGATCTAGTCTCTTAGCAACTTTGAGGTATATAATACAGTATCATTAACCATAAGCACAGCAATGTGCAGATTGCCAGAATTTACTCATCTTCTAACTGCAAGTTCTCACCCTTTGACCAACATCTCTCCACCTTCCCTACCCCTCAGCCTAACTTTTAAAAACAGACAATAATTTTATTTTTTTTAAGATTTTATTTATTTATTTGAAAGAGAGAGAGAGAGATAGCACCATGGCTGGGGGTGGGGCCACAGGGAGGAGAAGCTGGCTTGCTGCTCAGCAGGGGTGGCTCGATTCTGACCTGAGCTGAAGGCAGATGCTTAACTGTCTGAGCCACCCAGGCACCCCAATAGTTTATTTTTTTAAATTATTTTTAACAATTATTCTTGGGGCCTGGCTGGCTCAGTCAGTTGAGCATCAGACTCTTGATCTTGGGGTTGTAAATTCAAGCCCCATATTGGGTGTAGAATTTATTTTTTAAAAAAATGAAAAAATAAAAAGTACTGATTTTTGTTCCTTTTTTATGTGATATATTTGGATTTGCATCTTTAAATAACTTTAAAGTGCTGACATGCTTTTAAAGATTCATTTATTTGTGAGAGAGGCAGGGGAGGAGCAGAGGGAAAGAGACACTCAAGCTGACTCCCTGCTGAGCATGAAGCCCTATTGCAAGGCCCCATCTCAGGACCCCGAACTTAGGACCTGGGCGGAAACCGAGAGTCAGACGCTTAACGAAATGCGCCACCCAGGCACCCCAAAAGTGCTGACACTTTTAAGTAAAGTGATGAGGGGTGAAACATTTAACCCTTTCCAGATTTTTAATACTAACCACACCACCCTGAAGTTTGAAAACAAAACCAGAGATTGTGGCATTTTCTGGCCGTTAGAGGGAGCCACTGCTTTCTAAATCTTAAACTCTGTAGAGAAACTTCCTCTTCTGTCATCTTTAAAGTATTTAAATTAAATTTTAGCTCAGCAAATTCCCTCAAAGAGAAAAGACCCTAAGAGGTAGAAAGAAATAAAATAGGTAGTTAATTGATTTACATTTCACATTCAGAAATGCTGGTTATTAGAATTTGAATTCATTTTCAAAATTTTCAGAAAGGTTTGAAGGGCCCCGCTGGGTTTATTAACAACACAATAGTCAGTTAGAAAGCCAGAGAAGGAACAACTTAATAGGAAAGAGTGACTAATGGAGCCAGAGCCCTAAAATCCTGGTGACTTAGCAAATTGTGACACAATGCCTAGCTGGTTCAGTCTGTTAAGTGGCTGCCTTTGGCTTGGGTCATGATCTCAGGGTCCTGGGATTGAGTCCTGCATCAGGCTCCCTGCTCGACAGGGGAGCCTGCTTCTCCCTCTCCCACTGTTGCTTCCGCTGCATGCTCTCTCTCTCTCAAATAAATAAAATCTTTAAAAAAAAATCGGTGCTCATTCCTCATGCTGGTCCCGGTCATTACTTCTCAGCCTATAATTGTGCTTACTCTTTCATTTCCTCCTCTAATTATAAAGGAAGCTGCAGTTGTTAAATGTTTGAACCAAAAGTTAGAACCTGTGGTGGCAGAACCCTGGGCCTTCTCACTTCTCTGTGGTTGCTTTTTTGTTTTTTTCCCACATTCTTGTTCTTTTTGTCTACCTTTTGTATCATAATATGGATTTTTTTTTAAATATGGGTTTTTCTTAACCCTCTCCCCCACCCTTTTTTCCTTCTATCACTTCAACCTTAAACCCACCCATTAAAGCATTGTGGAGCACTTCTCCTCTACAAGTCAGGAATGTTAGTGCAAACGAGCAAGTCCCCAGTGGTGACTGCAATATAATGTAAAGTGAATTCCTCTTTTAAATAAATGTAGCATACAAGTTTTTCTAACTCATTAAAATAGATTTGAGATGAAAATCGAAATTTTTAATATATAAAATTGGCAAACATTTGGTTTTAATTTTCATAGAGACCTGTAAATCCACATCTTTCTAAATTTAGTATAGCCGAAGGACATGGGGAAACAAGTACTCTCTTCTATCGAGCATAGGACTGTAAATTGGCATAGCCTTTCTTTGACCCAGAGAGTCCATGTGATCCCAAGGAAGGAGGAGTTGATCCCAAGAAAGTAAAGATGTGCATAAGGATTTTTGTCCGGGGAAGTTTGTCATGACCCTACTGTTCATAGCAAAAAATTGGAAAGCACCTAAATGTCTAACAGTTCTTGGTCTGCTGATCTGTGTGATTCCCCAATCTTCTGGAAAGACCTGGAGTTTTTACTCTATACTTGATACCTGACCCTTGGTTAGATGGGCAAGGGCCCTGGAGATCCGTGGACCTGTCTGGTTTTCTCTCATTTCTGAGTACAAACAGCTTAGTGTCACCATTGTTTTTAACCTGCTGCTTAGAACTTCCAACTACTTGCAGTTAATAACCTCCTCTACCAGACTAGAGTCTGGTTAAATATGATAACTGTGTCTTTTTAAAAAATATTATTATTGTATTCCCCAGAGCTGAGCATCATGATTAATAAGTTCTTAGCAAATTCTTATTGAATGAGTGAATAAATGAATGAGGTATTTGTGATCTGCCTTGAATGTGATTGGCTGTACTTCGTGCTGTGGGTCTGTATCCCTCTGCAGAAAGAAATCATTTACACAGTAATACAATGGGGGAGGGGAATGACTATGATTCTTAGAATTTAAAATGTTAACTTAATAAAACAACAGTGGTAGTTTGGCCATCCATTCATTCAACAAATGAACTGAATACGTTCTATGTACCGGGCACTATACAGCACTAGAAATAAAAACACAGAATTAGAAATTCAGAAAACTAACTGGCTTGAGTTCTTTAAGATCTCTCAAGGGACTGATGTGTAAGCGTAATAATTTCTCAATTCAGAAAAGTAGATATGCCTGAAATACTAATTTCCTCTCTATGGGCATCCCCTTGTTTTATGTGAAGATACCTGTGAAACTAGATAGGCTACCAGAAAGTTTTTTAATTGGCATATCATCAGAAGTAAAGGCGTAGCCTAATATAGAAAGCTATCTCTTTTAAGCCTGGAAAGACCTCGAAAATTTTATAATTTTCTCTAGTGAATTGATTATTTGCATGCCACACAATCATTATCAAATTCTTACTGTTTAATTCCCTTTTTTACATACTTCTGTATATAAATATAGCAGTCCTCTACTATGTATTATTTCAGCAGTCTCTAAGATAACCGAGTTACAATTTTCATTTGAAGGACACATCCTGCTTGCTTAGATAAGTCTGGGGTATTTGCCTAATTTCAGCCGTCTGTGTATAAACCTTAACTTAGCGTGGATTATTCATGTAGATGGCTAGTTCATCCAAATTAGGTTGATATGTACAGTAAAGATGGAATCCCCTCTTACTGGGGAAACTTCAAATTCAGTAAATAGTGTTGGGACAGCTGATCATTTGGATAAAAATGAAGTTATATTCTCTACCTAAGATCATTCACAAAAATATATTCTGGAGGCATTAAAGACCCCCCCCCAAAAAATAGAACTATACATATATTGGAAGAGAATATAGGAGAGTATGTTTATGACTTTGGGAAATTAGAAGTCATTCTAAACGAGACCTCTAAATGCAAAATATGTAAAAGAATAGACTGATAAGTTTGACTCCATGAAGACTGATTCATGTGAGCAGTGTGTCAAAGTTGTCTGCTAATAAAGGCATCCTCAGTGAAGTTCCAAGATTGATAGGTAAGAATAACACCTACAACATGTTTAGGCAAAGTCCAAAAACAAGTGACAGATTAGGAGATAGTATTTGCCATATGTATAGCACAGAAAAGGTTAGCATTTAGATCTATAAAGCATTTCTACTAAAAGGGAAAAATCAGACCAATGAGACTATGAAAAAAAATAATAAGACAAGTTATTTATAGAAAAATAAATTTAATTGGCCAATGAACATATGAGTAGAATTATTAAGAAAAAATGATTATATTTAGAACATTGGGTTAACAAATTTCAATCATTATATGGGCAAAAATTAAACAATCTAATAAAATGTCTTGGTGTGGGTGTGGGAAAGCATACACGCACATTGGTAATGGGAGTATAATATTTATACAGTCATGTAAAGGGGCAATTTGGCAATAGTGAGTAACATAAAAATAACATGTATGCTATGAGCCAACAATTCCAGCTATTGGTATCTGCTTTGGAAAAACACTGGCCCTTGTGCATAAGAAAACATGTACAAACATGCCCGGTTGCAGAGTTCCTCATAGGGAAAGTTCCTAGGGACTAGTTCCTCTAGTCATAGCTGAACTATGACTAGAACAATGGCTAACAAAGTGTACATTCAAACTACGTAAGCAACAGTAGGAGGCCATTTCAAGAACGCCCCTGCAGTCAATGCTGATCTGGATGGCATTCCACCATGTCCAACTGGATGAAAAAGCAAGTTACAGATACATTGTTGATGCCATTTTATGTGAAGAGAAAATCAATGACACCGCGGAATGAAACTGCATATTGCCTAAGGAACACACGTAAATGTGTGTAAATCTATGAAAGAAGGACTGAGAAGAAACTAACTTAATTGATAAGCCAGGTTGGCTTTGGGATAATGAGGGACAGGGATGTGGGTGGGGCTGGAAGGGGATTTGTCCTTGTCCCTTTTTTAAAAAGAATTTATGTATTATTTCAATTTTATTTTTAAAAATTAAGCCTTTTTCTGGCGAATGACAGCCGAAGATGAAACATGTCTGGTCCCTTTAAGCATGGATCAATGCATAAAATATCAAAATTTAAATATGTATACATTTATAAATAGAAATTTATTTTTAAAATTTTTTATGTTTAACTTCTTAAAAATAGATTTTACTTCTTTATTTGAGAGAGGGAGAACACACCAGTGCTGGTGTTGTGGGGCAGAGGCAGAAGGAGAAGCAGATATTTGGTCCTGGGATCCTGGGACCATGACTTGAGTCAAAGGCAGACGCTTGATTGATTGAGCCACCCAGGCACCCCTATAAATTTAAATTTAAACACACACCTATATGCATATATAGCCTAAAAGAGATTATCTTTTGTGCCAGCAATAAAAAGGGAGCTCCCAAACCTAAGCGGTAAGTGTTGGAGCCAAGGGGCTCACAGAGCAAGGTAGTGTGATTTGATTTCATTAGTGGAGAATGGAATTTAACCTCTAGGTAGCAGCGTCAGAAGCTAAAAGATGTGGAGGAACCTGGTAGACAAGGGACATCAGGTTGGAAAGCGGTGTATGTGCACAGAATTGACAAAGCACAAACAACACGTGGCCCCGAGCACCTCCCCCACCATACAAAAATACCAACTTAGAAAAGCAGAGAGTGAGGGAAATCTAAAAGATTGAATATTTCTTCTTCTTTTTCTTTCTATCCATCTTATTTTTTTAAAGATTTATTTATTTATTTGACAGAGTGAGAAAGGCAGAAAGGCAGACAGGCAGAAAGGCAGGCAGAGAGAGAGGGGGAAGCAGGCTCCCCGCCAAGCAGAGAGCCTGATGTGGGCCTCAATTCCAGGACCCTGAGATCATGACCTGAGCCGAAGGCAGAGGTTTAACCCACTGAGCCACCCAGGCACCCTCTATCCATCTTTTTTTAAAAAGATTTTATTTATTTGAGAGAGAGAGAGAGCAAGGGGGAGGGGTAGAGGGAGAGGGAGAAGCAGACTCTCTGCTGAGCTGGGGAGCAGGATGCAGGACTCCATCCCAGGACCCTGAGATCATGACCTGAGCTGAAGGCAGATGTTTAAACAACTGAGCCACCCAGGTGCCCCTTTATCCATTTTTTTTAATCTTTTTTTTAAAGATTTTATTTTTTTTTTAAAGATTTTATTTATTTATTTGACAGATAGAGATCACAAGTAGGCAGAGAGGCAGGCAGAGAGAGAGGAGAAAGCAGGCTCTCCACAGAGCAGAGAGCCCGATGCGGGTCTCGATCCCAGGACCCTGGGACCATGACCTGAGCCGAAGGCAGAGGCTTTAACCCACTGAGCCACCCAGGCGCCCCTAAGATTTTGTTTTTAAGTGATCTCTACACTCAGTGTGGGGCTAGAACTTACAACCCTGAGATCAAGAGTCACATGCTCCATCAGTGAAGCCAGCCAGCCACCCCCCTCCATCTATTTTTTAAAACCAGAATATTTGTTACATGACTACTCATTGAAGTCCTTAAGATAAACCATTAAGTACCACAAGCACCTAAAACAATTCTACTTAAAAGAGATTGCAAACTGTCTAAATGGACTGTTTAAATGATCAAACCCAGCCAGATTTAAGTAATATTGGGCACTTAGTGAGTTTTCCTATTAAAATCCAGGGACAGGGGCACCTGGGTGGCTCAGTGGGTTAAGCCTCTGCTCAGGTCATGATCTCAGGGTCCTGGATCCAGCCCTGCATTGGGCCCTCTGCTCAGCAGGGAGCCTGCTTCCCCCCACCCCTTGCCTGCCTCTCTGCCTACTTGTGATCTCTGTCTGTCAAATAAATAAATAAAATCTTAAAAAAAAAAAAAAACTAGGGATAGCCTCAGCAATAATTGTAAGTAAAATTAAAACGTTATTTTTTTTATTTGCCTGTCTGAGTTGTAGTGAGTTAAATGGGCCACTGCTCTACTTAGTAAAAATCCAATACAATATGTATTGTTGATAGGTCTATTTCCCTCCATGGTTTCAGTGCCTGTTTGCTCCAGCCAAAGAGAGTAAGTTCACTATGCTGCCAAGACTCCCATCAATGAGAGTATCCTGAGCTATTTTTGGTTAAGCAGGTACTGCAAAGCCAGTCATTTGTACTTCTTTTTCTTAACTTTCTGTCTTTTATTTTGGGTTCTGGGGAACAGTTTGACCCCAAAAGTCTGACATAGCCTGTGTAAGTGATAGTGTTGGCTCACAATGAAGAAACAGACTATCATGACTTTAAAACCAAAACCAAAACCAAGTGTTACGGTGACCTGAATTACAAGACTGACAGAGAGAAATTGGCTGTCCCCTTCTAGATCTAGCCACGTGAGGAAAAAATGTGAAGACCCCTAGGTCGATGAGGCAGCTGCTCATCATGAAGAAGGCAGTGTCTTTTTTTTTTTAATTTTTATTTATTTTTAAAATTTCTTTTCAGTGTTCCAGAAGAAGGCAGTGTCTTTTTTAACCACTTTGAAGATCAGTAGCAGAAACATCCAGATCCAGTTGTAATTGTTAGTTTCAAACAACTCAGGGACCAGCAACAGCATAAAACTGAGTGTTCAGGCAGAGAACCTTGACCTCCAGGGCAGGAATTCCCTGACCCGCTCAAAGCATCCACTGAGGATAGCAACCACTACCAAACTTGCCTTGGGAGGAAAGCTTTAATGCCACCAAAGGTTGCTCTCCAAAGGTACACTCCTGCAAGACAATACTACTTTAGTGAGATTGTAATTTGAAGCTCATGCCAACATATCACTCAAAGACCCCGTCTCTGCCTAAGCTGTCAGATTTGTCAGTTCTGGGTTATACCACAGTTATTTGCTCAATACAAATTTATATCAGTCATGAGCTTGAAATGCACAATTTTTTTAAAGAGTTTATTTATTTATTTGACAGAGAAAGAGAGCACAAGCAGGGGGAGCGGCAGGCAGAGGGAGAGGGAGAAACAGGCTGAGCAGGCTGAGCTGAATGAAGGCAGACATTTAATTAACTGAGCCACCCATGTGCCCGAGAAATGCATAATTTTCTAGGAAATTTTATTTCCTAGAACAAAACTGACTTCAGGAGAAATGGGAAATCTAAACAGTACTCATTAAAGAAATTGAAATTTCTTTAGTAGTCAAAAAATTTCCAATACCAAAAGACATCTCCAAGCCTTAATCATTTTATAGACCAGTTTTATTGAGCCTTTAATGAACAGGTAATTCCAGTCTTATACACAAGATGTTTCAGAGAATAGAAAAAAACTACTCAACTCATAAAACCATTAAAACCTTTTATCAAAATAAGAATATATAAGGAAAGAAGAAAGACCAATCTTGAAAACCTGGACAAAAAAAACTCCAGATTTAAAATATCAGTATGGGGCACCTGGGTGACTCATTTGTTTTTCGGCTCAGGTCACGATACTGGGGTCCTGGGATTGAGCCCCATGTTGGGCTCCCTGCTCAGTGGGGAGTGTGCTTCTCCCTCTCCCTTTGCTTCTCCCTTTGCTTGTGCTCTCTCGCTTTCATGTTCTCTCTCTCTCAAAATAAATAAAATCTTGAAAAAAAAACCGAGTTTCTTATGGGAGTTTTACTGCAATGAAATGTGTTTTGCTGAATGCACTATGTAATCCCTGTTTTTACTGGGAGGCAGTTTCCCTCAATGACATCTCAATCCAACTTCATCATTACTCAGTTCTTTTAGTTAATAAAACAGTCTCATTTCAGTTATTAAGGCTGACTCCTTCACTTTGAAACTTCATTCATATTAGGTTTAAAGCTTTCCTTCCTCATGTCCCAGAGCAGGCTGAATTTGTGGCTCTGGTGACCTGGAACTGGAAATGGGACTGTGGGGCATGGCTCTGTCACATCCCACACCCTTTTCCCTGTTCTTACTCCTGGTTTGCAGAATTCCAGAATAGACCCTCATTGATCCTCACCCTGTATAATCCTCTCCCCTTTGAGTCTGCATAGAACCTGGCAAATATAATAAGATATTATGCCCATGATTATGCTATATTACATGGCACAAAGGAATTTATCTGAGTTGGCCAGTTCTAACCACAAGAGACTTTAAACTCAAGAGTTTTCTTTGGCTGATCGAAGAGGAGTAAGTCAGAGATTTGAAGTGTCGGGGGGAACTCAACACACTATTGCTGGCTTGAAGATGAAGGAGCCCATGTGTTAAGGGTGTAGGTAGACTTTAGGAGCTGAGAGAGGGGCACCCATTGACAGCAAGAAAATGGGGGTCACAGTTCTACAACTACCAGGAACTGAAGGTGGACAACAATCTGAATGAGCTAGAAAGCAGGTTTTTCTCTAGAGCCTCCAGATAAAAACCCAGTTGGCCAATCTTCATTTTGACCTTGTGAGAACTGGAGCAGAGAAACCCAGTCGAGCTTACTTGGACTTCTGACACACAGAGTTATGAGCCAATATATTTGTATTGCTTTAAGCCACTACATTTGTGGTAATTTATTACACAGCAATAGAAAACTACTATAAGACTCCTTTGGCATTGATGGGGGGAAAGAGGAGGAGGGGGAAGTGATCTTTCCTTACATGATTGGCCTTACAATTTGTTGTACTCTTATTAGTTGGATGTACTCATGTTTTCTTTACATGAAAAATACCAGCTAGATGATGGAGATGTTTCTGTCCCCTTTCTGTTGGTTGTCTTGTCCTCTCTGTTTAATGTAAATTGGGTATCCAGGTGGCAGTTATCTAAAAGCTAGTTCTCCAAAGGGGCTTAAGACATGGTCCTGGCAGGAAGTTGGTGGGGGTGGGGGGGAGGGCTTCCGAATAAAGCTCAACTTTTTTTGCTCCAACTCAGCACATTCCACCAATGGACATCCTATAGTGTCTCTTGCTGCCAGGGTTCTCTTACCATAGCAGTGGCCATCCTGAGAGCTACCAGCAAAACTCCTTATACCCCTACCATCTTCTTCAGGGTCCACTGACTTGTGAGAAACTCCAGAAACCCTTCCGCACCAAAGCAGGGGGTGCTACACAACCTCATTATGTCTCTTCTGCCAGTTGAGTGGCTCAGCAACGTTCAGACAGGATGTAGTCACAAGTCTCAGATAGGACTGGGGGGCCAGGTAGGGGAGTTATAACTCTTCATTCCTCCAGAAGGTAACCTGTTTTGCTCCTGGTCCGCCCTTAAAACTGTCAATGCTAAAAGTCATCAAACTGGTTGAGCCTGTATTGCCCTGTGGGAACCAGAATCTCAGGTCAAGAACTAGACCTTATCTGAACTTAGCCTTGGAAAATTGAGTAACTGTTCTCAACAGGGCAGTATTTCCACTCAAATCCCTGAGATACGTGGTAACCTCTGAGGACAGGATAAGCTATCAGTTATGCTCCATATCATCCTGCTACACTATTCCTGTTGCAAACTCAGTTCATCAGTGTCCTTAAAAAAAAAAGGGTGGGGGGGGGCGCCTGGGTGGCTCAGTGGGTTAAGCCTCTGCCTTCAGCTCAGGTCATGATCTCAGAGTTCTGGGATCGAGCCCCACATCGGGCTCTCTGCTCAGTAGGAAGCCTGCTTCCCCTCTCTCTCTCTGCCTGCCTCTCTGCTTACTTGTGATTTCTTTCTCTCTGTCAAATAAATAAATAAAATCTTCAAAAAAAAAACAAAAAGACCCAGTATAACTAAGTAGAGTCTATCTGAGTAAATACAAGGATGGCTCAATATTAGAAAATCTATCACTGCAGTCTTAACGTATTAAGAGATTAAGGAGAAAGGCCCCATGATCATCTCCCAATACATAAAGAGGTATTATATGAAATTGAGCACTCATTCATATTTTTTAAAAATTTCCAAAACATGAATAGAAGGAAACTTTTATAATGTATTAAAGGGTACCTACCTAAAACTTACAACAGACATCAAACTTTAAAAGCATTTTTATTAAAGTCAGGAACAAGATGAAGATGTCCACTATCTTTGCTACTATTACATAAAAGAATAATTGTTCTAATGGTTATAAGACAAGAAAAGAAGATATAAGAAAGGAGGAGACAAATTGATGATTTTTCAGGTGATATTACTGTTTTCATAAAAAATTCAAGAGCATCTACTGAGAAACTAACAGTATTTATAAAACAGAATACAGCAGGGTTGTTTTTTTTTAAGATTTTATTTACTTATTTGACAGACAGAGATCACAAGCAGGCAGAGAGGCAGGCAGAAGCAGGCTCCCCACTGAGCAGAGAGCCCGACTCGCGGCTCTATCCCAGGACCCCGAGACCATGACCTGAGCTGAAGGCAGAGGCTCAACCCACTGAGCCACCCAGGCGCCCCTAGAATACAGCAGTTTTAATGGCTATCAGCTCAAAATACAAAAATCAATCACTGTCCTAAAGAGAAAAATGATAAAACACTATTAAAGGATGTAAAGAGAGACCTGAAAAAAAGTGTTATGTTCTTTAGGACAATGAAGAATCCAGACCGAAAAGACATCAAACTAATCTGTTGATCCAAAGCACTTTGAATCAAAATTCCAACAGGATTCTTTTTTATGATTTAGACTAATTCTAAGGTGACATCCAAGAACAGCCAAAACAATACTGAAAAAGATAAGACAACTTTTCTTGTTAGATTTCAAAACTCAGCATAAGGCTTACTACCCTATGGTGCAGTAATTTCTTTTATATGTATGCAGCCTATGGTACTTCCTGTTTACAGATTCATAAATTTAGTCAGTGTTATAAAAACATGGACTCAATAGGTGTACACCAAGTCGGTAGTTACAGCTGCCTCACAGAAGAAGGGGAATGGGATCAAGAATAAAAATAGGTGAATTTCAACTTTTTTTAATATTCCATTTTTTAATACATCTGAAGCAGAAATGACAAAAGTGAATTCTAGGCAGTGGTTACATT
The DNA here is from genome assembly GCF_963455335.1 of Martes martes. Classification (NCBI taxonomy): domain Eukaryota; kingdom Metazoa; phylum Chordata; class Mammalia; order Carnivora; family Mustelidae; genus Martes; species Martes martes. The sequence continues at coordinate 47,923,733 of NC_137895.1, read as the reverse complement.
AGATATTAATTATTCTGTGGATGTTTCTGCATATTTTAACCTGACAAGTTCAAACAAACAAAAAAGTCGATTACTTCCCAAAATAGAAACAAAAATCTCACCATTTGGTGGGATTTTGCTTTTTAAATAACACTATTCATCTCCAGACATTTGGAAAGATAATCAGAATTTGAACTACTTCTGTACTTTTAGACAGTCAAGTAAATATTAATTATTAAGCTTTCAGCATTCTAAACACTCTGCACACTATTTCTGAGGTAAATCTTGTTTATTTTTCCTCATTCTTTAAAGACTAATCAGTTATCGTTAATAAATGCCAGTATGAAGTGGTCTGGGACCAGGACAAAAGTCTATCATGAATGTGCTTGCAAAGTTTAGGTTCCAAAGAATATTAAGATGCTCAAAGTGTCTCCATCTCTTGGAACAAAGGAGGGTATCAAGAGCAATGCTACTAAAAATTAAGCACAAGTCTGCTCCCAGAAAAGCCTGGAGTAAGTATAAGGGCAGAATGACATAGGATAGGGGCGCCTGGGTGGCTCAGTGGGTTAAAGCCTCTGCCTTCGGCTCAGGTCATGATCCCAGAGTCCTGGGATCGAGCCCCACATCGAGCCCCACATCGAGCCCCACATCGGGCTCTCTGTTCAGCGGGGAACCTGCTTCCCACTCTCTCTCTGCCTGCCTCTCTGCCTACTTGTGATCTCTGTCTGTCAAATAAATAAATAAAATCTTATAAAAAAAAGACTTAAAAAAAAAAGGAATGACATAGGATAATAGTGGAATGCAGGGACAAAGCAGCAGCTGGTCTGTATTTTTTTAAAAAGATTTATTTATTTGAAAGAGAGAGAGAGAAAAGCGTGAGTCGGTGGGGAGGGGCAGAGGGAGAAGGAGAAAATCTCAAGCAGACTCCCCCAAGAGTGTGGAGCGCAACTCAGGGCTCCCTCCCCTGACCCAAGTTCATGACCCAAGCCCAAACCAAGAGTAAGTTGCTCAACCTACTGAGCCACCCAGGCACCCTTGCATTTTTTTTTTTTTTCTTAATGGTAAAGTCACAAACAATAGGAACAGATTTTCAAGTTAGAAGATTCAGTGTGATTTCCCATTCCTCATTTCTTTGACTCCTGCAGTATTTGATATCATTACTTGACTTACCATTTTGGGACACCATTTCTGCGACACCATTATATGGCCTGTGTTGGGTGGCTTTCTGGTCATTCCTCTCCTTCCTTGCTGTTTCTACCCCTGTTGCCTTATCCCAGTCTAATGTTTTCTTTGAAGAACTTACCATTTTTTACATGTTGAGCCAGTCATCCCCTCAAAAGCTCCATCTCTAGCCTGGGCTTCAGTTCCACGTTTTCTACCAGTGAACTCTTTGTTCTGTGGTGCATCATTCAAAACCCAACAACCAGCCAACTTTTCATTTCCTCCAGACTTTTTGTCAGTGGTATCCTCATTCACTTTGGGTGGAAATTCAGTCAGTTGGGTAGGTTCTGTGACAGCTGGGGGTATGACTATCTTGTTCACTACCTGTGGCCTTGGGTAGTGCTTGTTACACATGGTAAGTTTTTAAAACCAGTTCCTTGAAAGATAGAATCCTTGCCTCATCCACCTCTCTCCAAAACACCTTAAATCCTGTCACTTCTTCTCATTTCTGTTCTTCTCTTGTATTTTCTCCATCTCTTGAGATTTTCTTTTATCCCGTGTCAAGCACAGTTTCACAACTAGAAGCCTCACTGTATTTGATAAAGATGAGATTTTTTAATTTTAAAGCCAAACCAAATCCCTGAAGATAATAATGTTGACAATTAAATCAGCAGAGTAACCAGTATGTTTAAGAGAGATTCCTTTCTATAGGCTAGGGAGTGGGAGAAGGGAAAGTTATAACTTTATTAAAAAAAAGTCCCTATAAAAAAGGAATTAATTGCTTCCTGGCCAAAGAATCTTGTTTTGTTTCTTGTTGTTTTTACAATGACTTTTTACAATGCTTTTGGGTTGAGCCATCTGATTCTTACATCCTTATCCATGTTTTTAAATTGCCACGTCTATGTGCCAAAGGGGCAAGGCGAGTCTTTCAGTAGATTCCCTGATATATAAATATATATTCTTAATGACAACGAATGTTATCTAAACAAACCCAAAGATTCTAAAAGCATAAAATGTAAAGTAACCGCTGTTCTTTGTCTCCCCCTCCCTCACCCATCACCGGAGCCACAAGTCTTCTCTTTCTCCAACTAGAACATTTGTATGCATCGTGTTACAAGTCTATATTGTAGTAGTTTTAATCATACTTTTTAAAAAGAAGTCTTGAAATAACTCATTTGTATACAACTCCAGTAGCTGGCGGTGTGGGCTTAATATATCGCACAGCTGTTAATTTTGGTTTCGTTTCTGGTAGCGGCACTTAAATATGCCCGGTGCCTGCCGTTTCCACCGCGGCCGGGAGTTGTAAACACATGACAGACAGAAATAGCACAACGGCTGAAGAAGTCCCTAGGGTCGCGCGCCAAACGAGGCGCCGCGGGCTGGGCCGAACCCCACCCTAGCAGCACTGGCGGCCGACGCCGGGCTGTAGCGCGGGGACCCCATCGCCCCTCCCATCCTGAAGCTGAGCGCGCTTCGCGCTCCCGGGCCGCCCCTTCGCGGAGGCGGCCGGCCCAGCCCCCTCCCCCCATTGGCCGACGTGGTTGTGGCTAGGCGCGCGCGCGCGCGCAAACGCCCGGATGAGCCGCGGCTTCCGGCGCGCTCCCTTCGGGCAGTAGGGGGCGCGCATCGGGCGTACCTCGGCTGGCTCGGCTCCTTCTGGGGCCTCCGTGGCCCTGTGTGGCTGGAAGGAAAATTGAGCAAGAGCCGCAGCCTAGGGGGCAGCCCTGACTCCCCTGAGTGAGGTCCTGCCGCTTTCGCCGCCAGGAGCCTTCTTCTCTGGACCTGGTGCGTGGGAGCGCCCCGGTGGCCTGGGCCCCGCGAGTGGAATGGTCGCTGAGGCCCAGGGCGTCGGGCTTCTGCGCGCCCAGTGAAGGGAACTTGGGAGTCTCGAGGGTCTCCGCTCCCCCCTACTCCAGGCGCGGACAACCCCGCTTGGTGAAGAGCAGGTACCGGACGGGAAGCGCGTGAGCAGTTCTGGGTTGGTTTTGTGACTTGGGTCACCCTGCGCGTTATCGTTTGCAGCCTCTATCCTGCAGCCTCTATCCAGCCTTTGTGCATTTGGTGGTGGTGGGGGGCGCGGGGCACGTGGGTTTTGGGGGAGGTTTTTGTTGGTAGGACGCGAGGTTGTGGCCGCCGGGGAGGAGGGCGGGGTTTCGGGCCCCGGAGTTGGGTGGGCGGGGGCCCGGGGGGCTCCGCGGGTGGTCGGAGTAAAGGTCACGTGGGCGAGGGGTGTGCTGCGCTGTGGTCTGCAGTCTCCCGGCTCCCGGTCCGGATAATGACAGGTGCCTGTTCTGTAGCCTGTGTGAACCGGGCGCCGTGTCGGGGCGAGTTTGGGCCAGTTCTGTGGGCAAGTTGACTCAGCTTTTCCCTTTGGGCTGGTCAAGTTCGGACACGTTCCTAAGACGCAGTGAAGGGAGCTAAGCCCTGACTTGTCTCCAGCTGGGGCTATTTAAACCATGCTTTTTCCCAGCTGTGTTCACCGGCGATTACAGATAGGTACCCGGGGTCAGCGACGTAGAGCACTTACTCTACACTGATCCAGGTAAGGACCCGCTTGCTACTACTACTGGCTTTAGTTTTAAGAAATGCAGTACTTAAGGGCATTATTTATATCCTTTCTGTATGACTCTGGTTTTTTCCATAGACGTTTCATTATTTCAAGTTTTTATCTTGTGTGTTTCTTTTTCCCACTTGTAGGCAAATGTGCAATACCAACATGTCTGTGTCTACTGATGGTGCTGTAAGCACCTCACAGATTCCAGCTTCGGAACAAGAAACCCTGGTTGGTATTTTTGTCTCAAGGGTAACTTTTAAGAATATTTTATGAGGTGATCTACTAAATTCCATAGACCCCATTTACAGTATTGTTCTCTAAGTGAAACTGTATGTACACAGCTTAAATTCTGCCATTTATGCCAGGGACAAATGTAAAAGCTGACTGTAAGAATCAGTATTTATTTTCTTAGTCCTTTATCACGCTGGATTTAAAATTGAGTTCCATTAAGTATGGATGCTGAAGTTATGTTTGTTACTGACTGATTTTTTTTTCTATTTTGACTTGTCAGCATTTAACTTTTTAGATGTCTAAAAGTCATAAAAGCAATTCATGCTTGTAAAGATTTTAGGCATTACAGAAATGTAAAAAGTGAAAGCTTTTGAAAATTCTAGGTTTGTTTTTTTTTTTTACCATGTCTCCTTTTAGATTTTTCCTGTGTCTCTATATAAGGGCAAATTTTAATCTGTTATTGTCTTGTTTTGTTAAGACAGGTGTGGTGCAAATTCCATCCATGTCAATGAATCTATAGAATTCTGTTTAATGGCTCCCTAGTGTTTCAAAGCATTAGTGTACCTTTCTAAAAATTTATGCCTCTGCTATAGGTTTTTTCAGATAGGTTTTTTAAAAATTACCTTTAGTTTTTGAGTATTACAAATAGTCCTGCTTTGTATGTGTATCCTATGTTATGTTACTCCTGTAAGATTTTGTATACAGAAGTAAACTCCTGGGTCCTAAATTATGCATATATTTGATTGCTATTCATAACTTGCTAACAAAAGATTGTGAAAGTTTACACCACTGCCAACACTGAATATTATCAATTTTTTAATATTATCAATTTTTATTATTATTTTGCTGTTTATGTGGTAAAAGATTCTATATCATTGTTTATATTTGTATTTCCCTGATCTCTCTTGAGATTGGGCATATTATTTGTTAAATCATTTATTTCTTCTGGGATTTGCTTGGTCTTGTCCGTCCACATTTCCTTTAGGTTTATTGTGTTTTTCTTAATTTGTAGTAGTTCTGTGTGTTTCAAATATATGTAACCTTTTTTTTTTTTTAAAGAAATTCATATCCAGACTTCTTTTATTTTATTTTTAAAGATTTTATTTTTTTGAGAGAGAGAGAATGAGAGAGAGAGCATGAGAGAGGGGAGGATCAGAGGGAGAAGATGATTCCCCACTGAGCAGGGAGCCTGATGCAGTACTCGATCCTGGGACTCCAGGATCATGACCTGAGCTGAAGGCATTCGCTTAACCAACTGAGCCACCCAGGCACCCAAATATATGTAACTTTTATCATTTAAAAAGGTTGCATTTAATTTTGTTGTGTTTTTCCTATTGAGAATGTTTTTATGAAGTCAAATTTATTGACTTGTTGCTTTTTGCGTTTCATATCAAGCTTTGGAAGAAGTCTCCCATCCCAGGATTATACAGCTATAGTCCTATATTTTCTGGTAGTATTTTTAATTTTCACATCTAGATCTTCATCTGGAATATATCTTTTTGTTGTTAAATGTAAGATTAAGAATGGTATTTTCTTTTATGGTTTTCTTACTGCATGTCTTTTAGGTCTTAATAAAAAACTGATGGCTTTCCATTGCAGATTTTTACTTTGAGTTGTTCTGTGAAGTTTGAACTTAATATAACATACGTAAAATTTTAAGAGGGGAAAAAAAGTAATTTTTTATCTCTCGAGAGAGTTCATTCTTTAAGCAGCCTGAAAGTAAAGTGTATGTGTAAGGATACCCACAAAAAGGTGTGATCAGAACACTTAAATGATTGAATACCGCACTTACTATGTATTTTAAGATTTTTGGTTATTATTATTATTTTTAAAGATTTTATTTGTTTGAGAGAGAGGGAGAGAAAAAGTGAGCGTGAGCAGGAGAAGGGTACTGAGGGAGAGGGAGAAGCAGTCTTCACTCTGAGCAGGGAGCTGGATTGGGACTCGATCTCAGGACCCCGGGATCATGACCTGAGCTGAAGGCAGATGACTGAGCCACCCAGGTGCCCAGTTTTTTGGTTATTAAATAATAGTCTGTTGATTAGTAGGAAATAGACAGTTTTCTTAAATCTGGTTTTGAGATTTAAACCGAGATGCTGTTAGATTTCAAAGTTAGGCAAAGGACACGAGTATCTTGAAGAGAGGTACAAAGGCACCAGTCTGTGTGGAGGTGGCAAGCTATAAAGACACTTGAGCTTTAAAGATTTTGATGCAGCAACGGGGAGAAAGAGTATCTTATATTCCCGCCTCCTTGACAGTTACTTTCTCAATACCACTTGCGAAACCTCTAGATCAGGGTCAGGCACACTATAGCCTGTGGGCCGTATTTGGCCTTCCACCTATTTTTGTAAATACAGTTTTATTGAAATATAGCCATGGCCTTTGGTTTACATATCTGTACTTCTGAGTTAGACCATCTGGCAGGAAAAGCTTAAAACTTACTATTTTGCTCTTTATAGAAAAAAATTGACCCTTGATCTAGTTGGTAGGTTCCTTGAATACAACTCCTGTTGTATTTATCATCTCCCCCACCCCGCCCCCACCATACCTAGCACTGTCTGGTGCATGGTAAAAGTTCAATAAGTGTTTGTCAGTAGATATTTGTAAAGTAGACCCACTAAGAGACAGCATGATGTGGTAGGAAGAAAATGCTGGTTTGTAGTTGAGGGTTGTGAGTTGCAGCCTCAGATCTGCTCTTAATTATCCTTGTTAGTTATTTAAGTCCTCCAGCTTTCAGGAGCCTGATGTGTGGAAAGAAAAGATTGGGAAATAGATCTACCCTGAAGACTTACCCTTTTCTCTTGGATTTTGCAGTTTAGTTTATGGTAATCTCATTGGAGTATTCCATTTATAGTTAAGTTTATAAGGTAGTAAGCAGATAATAGAAATGGCTGGAGGAAAAAGAATTAATTTTCACTGCCTTGGCATGGATACTGTGTTTGATTGCAACTAATGATACTTGAGGATTCTGTGATTATTTGCATAGTAATGAAATCTCAGCATTTTTTTTCCAAATTGCCTTGACAGTCTATGATACTCAGTTTCTATAGACTGTTACATTTAGTGAAAACATTATGACTTAGTTTTTGAGTTCTAACCTTGTGAGATTGTTAAATATAACTCCTGCCTTTACTAAAAGTCTTCATGGAAATGCTTGCTGTGGGGCTTACAGTTGCGGAATAATTTTGAAAGTATAATAGCAGCTTTTTGTTCTTTGTAGGTTAGACCAAAGCCTTTGCTTTTGAAGTTGTTAAAGTCTGTTGGTGCACAAAAAGACACTTATACTATGAAAGAGGTAAGCTAAATTAAGAGTTAACAAGATAACTGATATCTTGCTAATAACATGTAGTCATGGGGAGAAATTGGCTATATTGAGGGATTTTTTAGTAAGCAGTAATACGAAGTATTGTCATTTGGACTATAATTTGAAGCTGAAATTCTAATTATACTTGAATATCATTTCTCACTAGGAACTGTGAGACAGAGGGAGGCTCTGTAGGGGTTCTTAGCATTTTTGTGCTGTGGACACACTTGGCAGACTGGTAGAGTCTTCTCAGAATCCCGTTTCTAAATGCATGAACCAAAATGTATAGGATTACAAAGGAAACAAATTATGCAAAAGAGTTATCAAAACAGTAGACAATTTTATGATATATGTGCTCTTTTGAGTGTGTTTTTTTAATTAACACATTAAATAAAAAGATTTAGTAGCAGATGTAATAAATGTAATTTCAAAGTAGTGAGGAGTATAGTTAGTATTTTCAGATGTTTACAACAAGCATAGTATGATGTGAAAACACTTGTGATTTGTATTGGTGACAGAAATCACAGGTATTACTAATACTTTGTGGTTTGTTGCCTATATTCATAATAGGAAAAGCTAAATTTCAGTTAAAAGTTAGTGAAAATATAGATAGAAATTTTTTTTTCCATCCAAATTAATGGACCCCTTGAATTCTATCCGAGGACTTCTTGGGCATCCATGGATCCCAGGTTAAGAACTTCTGCACTAGAGATACATGAGTACAGTATACTGATCTTTCTGGGATAGAGGTGAGCTGATTCATGAACATATGTTCTATTTGATGGATACATTTCAATGTAATGTTCTCTAGCTTTAAATTTGTGCACAGAAGCATGATTTTCAGTGAGAGATTGGGCCATCTTAGGCAAAATTTCATTGTGAATGAAATGTGCCTTTCCCCCATCTCTCCCACTTAGTTTATGGGGCCCAGATTGCTTAAAACACTGAAGTAACTTACCTACATCAGGATAGTGGGTCAGGTCATTTTCCTTTTCAGCCACACTTTTTGTGAACTTCCTTATGGGATGTTTGGTAGGTGTGTAGGTTCTCTTCTTCCTTGCCCACTTAACAACTTATCTTCAATCCATAGTCACCAGGGAATATTCCTTTAAGTTTGAGGCCTGCTTAACCAGTTAAATCTACAGACGGTAGGGGAGCTTGCAGGTATCGAGATTAAGGATATTTTCAAGGTTGGATGCATTTAGGGCTGATGACTTGGGTTTGACCTCATTATCATCACGTAATTAATTGGTTAAGGAAACAAAAGGCATGCATTTAGTAGTAGAAAGGAGAAAATTGATTGGGCCATTATAAAGGTGTAGAATGCTTATGGAAAACCATCTAATAGTTTTATATATATATATATATATATATATATATATATATATTTATTGTCTGAGTTTTCAGTTGCAGGATCTTTGTTCTGGGGCATATGGAAGAGTGATGACAGATAGTATGGGATAGTAGAAAAAAAACTGGACTAGTAGTCAGAAGACCCGGTCCCATTTCCTTATTTCTAATACAGTGAAAACAATTCTATGAAATACCAGAAGAATGAAACAGTACTTGTAAAAGTACATCTAAACTGTAAAAAAAAAATTCCTGCATATTTAGGTGGTTAATAGGTTTGTATGTGGATGTCTTAAGATGTATCACTTCTTTGTCTTAGTGGAGCATACAGAATTTAACTGGATAGGCATGATTCAGGGTTACTATTTTGATTATTATTGCATAGATTATATCGATATCTTCAAGAGTTTATTTTATTCACAGAATTCTTCCAAACTGTTGTGTAGATATAATTGGTCACTTTCCTGTGGTCCTCATCTGTGATGACCTCAGAGGCTGTTGAGATGTATGCTGTTTGGGACTGTTTACTATTTGCTAAATGACTCCGGGTCACTGCTCTATTTTAGTTGATGTTTTGATTTTGCAGCTTTTTATTGCTCTCACTGGTTTTGCATTTTGCTGCCTTTTCCCTTCTTCCTAGTATGTATTACCTAGGTATCTGGGCAGAGTTAAATCTATCATACACACACACTTTATTTAAGTGAGTTGGAGAAACAGTGTCTACTCCCATCAAATTAAAAGGAGAAGAGTTAAGAGCTTTTTTAAGAGTACAAGAATGGTTGTTACTTCAGACAGTTATGAGTCTGGTTGCAGGTTGTTTAACCATCTTTAGATAAATGAGATATTGAATGTATTTGAAACTAACATTTAATTTTCTTTAATGCTCAGAAATCCTATTTCTATTTCAGGTTATATTTTATCTTGGCCAGTATATTATGACTAAACGATTATATGATGAGAAGCAACAGCATATTGTGTATTGTTCCAATGATCTTCTAGGGGATTTGTTTGGAGTGCCAAGCTTCTCTGTGAAAGAGCACAGGTAAATTCTTCAGCTTAGTGCATTGTAAAAAGCCAGCTGGGCAAACATTTCAGTTTACCTCCATCTTCACTGCCTTTTGTCAGAGAAAAATTGTTGCTGTATATATAAAAGATGCTGAAATTTAATTTAGTAATATAGCATATTGCTTTAGAACCTCAGTTGTGGAATCTTATAAACCCAGGTTTGAGACCTAGCTCTCATTTACTAGCTGTGTGACTAGGTAAATTGATACCCTCTCTAAGCCTCAGTTTACCCTACTTATAGACATAATACAAATACCTCATGTCGAGGTTATAGAGAGACAATGTGTGTGTTTGACACATAGAAATCATTTAAATATTAGTTTCAGGGGCATCTAGGCGACTCAGTTAAGTGTCTCACTTTGGCTCAGGTCATGATCTCAGGGTCCTGGGATTGAGCCCTTAGTCAGGCTCCCTGCTCAGCGGGGAGCGTGTTTCTCACTCTCCCGCTCCCCCGGCTCCTGCATGCTCTCTCTCATATAAATAAATAAAATCTTTGTTTTTTAAGGTTTTATATATTCACTTGACAGAGATCACAAGTAGGCAGAGAGGCAGGCAGAGAGGAGAAAGCAGGCTTCCAGCTGAGCAGAGAGCCCGATGTGGGGCTTGATCCCAGGACCCTGAGATCATGACCTGAGCCGAAGGCAGAGGCTTAACCCACTGAGCCACCCAGGCACTCCATAAATAAATAAAATCTTAAAAAAAAAGAAATTGGGATGCCTGGGTGGCTCATTGTTGGTTAAGCATCTGCCTTTGGCTCAGGTCTTGATCCCAGGGTCCTGGGATTGGTCCCGCATCAGGCTCCTTGCTCATCGGGGAGCCTGGTTCTCCCTCTGCCTGCTGCTATGCTCCCCCCACCCAGCTTGTGTGCACTTGCGCACTCTCGGACAAGTAAATAAATAAAATCTTTAAAAATAAATGTAAAAATAAATAAATAAATAAATAAATAAAAATAAAAATAAATAAATGTTAGTCACAGTTACTGTGTTAAAGAATGTTATTATTGCAGTTACTGTCACAGATAATCTTTAGACCACACTGTGGTAAAGGCTTAAGTTTGAGCCTTATTCTGGAGATTTTGTCATATAGCTTTATAGCACTTAATCAGCTGAATTTAACCCAGATAACATCTCTAAAATTACTCTACTGGGAACTGAAGACTTTTTGCAGTCTTTCTTGCCTTACATTTGGAATTCCTTTTCCCATTTGGTTTAGTACGGTCTGTGTGGAGCCTTAGCATGCATGTATATCTTAATAAATGGGATGAATACTTTTCACCTGAAACAATTTTATTCCTTTTTTTCCCACTTCTAGAACAGTGGTTCATAGTAGCTTTTCAGTCTGTATTTATTAAATGAATGAAGGAAGCTTCATCTTTTAATAGATTTTAAGATCAGGAAAGAAAATCCATTAGGTGATTGGTCCATGGTTAAGAGAAGTCAAAATCAAGTTCCCCTATAGTGGGTTTTGTGTGACCCACTGCCTTTTTAGGCAGTCTACTTCTAAGCTTTAAGCACAGGGCTAAAAACTTTCTATTTGAAAATACATGTATCTGCATGTATTTTCTGCATGTATTTTCTGTTTGAAAATACATGTATCTGCATTCACACCCATTCCCTTGGGTCTTTTGGTAAAGTCCAAATAAGGCACATTTCAGGAAATGGAGATACTAAGTCTTTTCAGCTGGAGAGACCTTCATAATTAGTAAGAGTAACTGTATATAATCATTGTGCAGCTAATTATCATGATGCTTTTTAGGACCTAGAAGCTTGCCAGTGATATAGTTTGAATACAGTGATTTAAAATTTAGTTTGTGTACAATATAGTTCATACTAATATGTATTTAAAAGTCTGGTCAAGTCCAGTGTAGTACATTTTTATTTTAAAATGTACATCTTTTCTTTTCCTCCCTACAAGGAAAATATATACAATGATCTACAGAAACTTGGTAGTAGTCAATCAGCATGGTAAGTTAATTTTGAATACCATAAAAGTATTTTGAACACATTCTGTGTATGTGGAGTCATTTAACAGGAAGAAATTAACTACATGAACTAAAACAACGTAATACTAAGGTTCTGGTGCATATTTGCGATATGTAAAGTTAAATACCTTATTCCATCAATTTAAGCCTTGGGATATCAGTATTAGAATTTGTTTTGAAAGATAATTTCTGTTTGTTTTTTTTTTGGCAGTGGGGGGAGGTTTCACAAACATTTATTAAACACTTTGTTTTTAAATTATATTTTTATTTTAATTTCAGTATAGTTAATATACTGTGTTATATTAGTTTCAGCTTTGCAATGCAGTGATTCAGCAATTCCATATACATTAGCAGGTGCCTATGACAAGTGCTCTCCTTAATCCCCATCACCTGTTTAACCCATTCCCCTACCCACCTACCGTCTGGTAACCATCATTTGTTCTCTATGGTTATGAATCTGGTTTTTGGTTTGTCTCTTTTTTCTTGGTTTTGTTTCTTAAATTTCATATATGAGTGAAATCATATGATATTTGTCTTTCTCTGACTGATTTCACTTAACGTTATTTTCTCTAGGTCCATCCATAGTGTTGCAAATGGCAGGCCTTTTTTTTTTTTAATGGCTGAATACTATTCTGTTGTGTATATATACACCACATCTTTATCCATTTATTTATTGATGGACAGTTAATGCTGCTTCTGTAATTTGGCTATTGTAAATAATGCTGCATATATCTTTTCGAATTGGTGTTTTTGTATTCTTTGGGTAAATACTCAGTAGTGGAATTACCAGATCAGTGATGATTCTGTTTTTAATTTCTGAGAAACCTCCGTACTGTTTTTCACAGTGATTGCACCAGTTTGCATTCCCTCCAACAGTGCATGAGGGTTCCTTTTTCTCCACATCCTCACCAACATTTGTTGTTTCTGAAAGGTAGATAATTTCAAGGCCATGCTTACTCAACATGTGATCAGACCTTGAAACATGTATTGAAAGGCTTGGGAAGTTAATACAGATAGCTAAGTAGGACAGTTTGAATGGATGAGCCCTTTTTTGTTTGTTTTTTATAATAGTTAAAACTTTTATCAGTTTATTCAGGTAAGTGTCATTTAAGTTCCCTACCTGTAGACTTGCAGTTCTTAACTAGTTATTTTTGGGTTACATACTCCTTGGATACTCTGATGAAAGCATTGGGTTCTTATTTCAGAGAGATAAACATATACAGTGATATGCTGATAAATGTTTAACAACCCATTTTTCAGGGGGAAAAGCCCTGATTTTTGGTGTTTGCTGAGTTCCATGGTGTAAATAACTCCCACCTTGGCCATTTTCAGGCTACATATATGGAGTTGGTAAGAAAGGTACACAGTCTGCTTTGAGTAGCAGTAGGAGCTGGCTCCCAACCACCATAGACCTTTTAAAGCCCAGACTTGAATTATAATTAAAGACTGTTCTCAGAAGCTTGTTTACTTCCTGCAGTGAACTGGCCACTCTTTTGTCCTTCCACTACTCTGTATTGAGACTTTATTGTTATGTTGTTTTATTATACTTGTTTGTATTTCTTTTTCTTGTATCCTGATCAGGTTTGCATTATGCATCAACACTAGAGTATTTTATTAATAGGAAGTTTAATAAATGTGTTGAGTTGAATCTTCTTCCATAGTTAGGACTTAAGAGCAGAAAAGGGCATCACTCTCTTATCCTAGAGTAAAAGTGACTGTTAGACTGGTGATATGTTTTAATGTTTTACAAAGCTCTTTATGAAATCAAATGAAGGCAAATAAAACAAACAACTATATTATTATAGTAGTATTTTCAGTTTTCTTAAATATTATCCCTGTGTTCATTCATTCATGTAAAGAAACCTTGGTAGATTACTAGGAAAATTATATTAGTGAGATGGTAACCTGTAGATTACTTAGGTTATTTCCGTTCTGGGTTTGTTTCAGGTTTTAGTTAGTAGAATTAACTTCAGAACTCCTGTAACTGTTCTCAACCTGTCACATCTAGTACTTCCTTTTTATTACATCTGAATTGTAACAGGTCTTCTATTAAAACAAAATATAACCTGTCTATATGTACAACTTAAAATCAGTATAATACATAACCCATAATATAAAGAAACTATTATGATAATGTGAATAATTTCAGAATATTAATGCGTGGGCCTGACATACCTGTTAAAATGAAAATGCTTCCAAGGGAATAACAAAGAGTATTTAATTATGACCTTTGGCAACTGCATATTTCCTATCTAAAATTTTGACTTGGGAGCTCTAGGTCTGTACATCCATCTACAAATTAAACCCATCTACCTGAATGAGTTTCATCCACGTGATTCATTATCTTTCCTTCTTCATCTGTTTACCTTCTGAAGTTTCTCTCTTGGTGAATGGAACCACCCATCTATCCATCCACGGCAGAATCTTGGAGTCCTTGACACCTTTCCCCCTTGCCTTTTATATCAGACACCAGGCCTTGTTGGTTTTTACCTTTTTAACTTCTCTGGAATTGATCTTTTTTCCATGCCTTAGTTTAGGCTTTAGTATTTTGACATTTGTATTATTGCTGTAACTGTTTAGTACTGGCTTCCCTGCCTCTGCTCTCTTTTTCTTCTATTTTGCCAAAGTAATTTGTTGCTCCTCTGCTTAAAATGACCAGTTAGGGGTTCCTTATTGTTCCCTGGATAAAAAACTTGCTGTGAGCTAGCAAATCAGTTTTATCTATTGGATTAAACCTTTTTAATGGTGAGTGGCTGCAGCAGTGCCACAGGGCAGCTTCTGAAGTGTTGCTGGGAGGAATGCGATGATGCAGGCTTGAGGGCGAAAGTGCAGCTTGTTGCCGTCCTTGTGCAGTTTCACAAGACACACAGGGTCCTTTGTCATCCTGCTTACATACCAGGAATAATTGACTCCCTGTAATTCCCCACAACAAAGCATTGGTAATTCACTTCTGGATGCTTTTTTCACAGGGTGTTCCTCAGTCTGGAATAGACTTTTTTAGTCCTGCTGCTTCAAATTCTACTTTGTGAAACTTTTTCTGATTCCTTTTTCCTCAGACCCTGCCCTGTCCCTACCAAATAATCATTGCTCTGTGTTCTTCACTGATTTATCTTATAATACTTCTTTTGTCCTGTTTATTATCCTTTTGTTACTCTTAATGAAAACTACTCTGTATTAAAATTGAATTATCTTAGGGCACCTGGGTGGCTCAGTGGGTTAAAGCCTCTGCCCTCAGCTCGGGTCATGGTCCTGGGGTCCTGGGATGGAGCCCCGCTTTGGGCCCTCTGCTCAGTGGGGAGCCTGCTTCCCTTCCTTCCTCTCTGCCTGTCTCTCTGTCTACTCGTGATCTCTGTCAAATAGATGAATAAGGTCTTTAAAAAAAATAAAATTGAATTATCTTATTTACATCTCCAGTATCTAGCATGGGTTGGGCTCCTGGGAGATACACATTTACTGTTTGTTGGAAGGTTAAATTGTGTAAGGAGTTTGTCTTGGACTGACAGACTAGTTTTTTTTCCTATTTTGTGATTCTCTGTTGTTATGTTGTTTTTTTCCCCCCATCAGAATCATCAGATTCAGGCACATCTGTGAGTGAAAATCGGTGTTACCTTGAAGGTGGGAGTGACCAAAAGGTAATCTTTGAAATGAACACATTCTAGCTTGATGTTTCTTGAAAGTTAGGTTATTTTAAATTATTTTTAGCTTCCTGGTGTTAAAAATTCGTTTTTGTTTGTTTTTCCCCCTTTTGGGTGCTTAGGACCCTGTGCAAGAGTTGCAGGAAGAGAAACCTTCATCTTCAGATTTGGTTTCTAGACCATCTACCTCATCTAGAAGGAGAGCAATTAGTGAGACAGGTATATATGATTATTTAACACTTTCAAAAAGCTTTTCACTCTTTATTCTCTAATAAAATGAATGCATTTAGACTTAATGAAATTGTGCGCTTTTTTTTTTTTTTTTTGCTTTAGGTGAATTTCTGAGTTTCATTCTTATTTTTATGTGATTTATTTGGTTTAAAAATTGCTTTCTTAGCAACATTTTTCTGATTGACTATAGCAGGCACAGTTTCCTGGGCTCCACTGGAATTCGTAGTTAGCCAGCAGCCTGTTATTCAAGGTAATAGAGAACAAGTGTATAAACTCTTATTTTAGTCCTTAGTTACCTTACCAGTTAAAATATTTGTTGTTTCTAATAAGTGACAAAACACACCACTGAGTTTAAAATAAGCAAAATGAGTAACCTCTAGACCTGAAGATGAGATAAAATAGCTAAAACATTTTTATAGAGAAAAGGTAGTGGAGGAGGCTGTTGCCTGGTCAAAAGTCATACTAACTAAAACTGTATGATTCAGATGAAAGACGAGTTCAGCAGATCAGTGAGATAGAATAGACAAACCTGGACTAGAGTGTACATGAGGGCAGAGTGCCTTAAGGACAGAGGATGTTTTGTTAACTGCATGGGATTGGAACAAATGGTTCGTTATCTGGGGAAGAAAAAACAAGTTCTGTCTGTACCATATGCCAAAATGAATTCCAAATAAGTTTAAACGAGAAATGAGATAATTATAATGTGTTTGAAGGATATTCACTTTAAACTTGACAGTGCTATACCCTTATTACATAAAAAGTTCCCCTATGGGGCACCTGGGTGACTCAGTGTGTTAAAGCCTCTGCCTTTGGCTCAGGTCATGATCCCAGGGTCCTGGGATCAAGCCCTGCATCGGGCTCTCTGCTCAGCAGAAAGCCTGCTTCCTCCTCTCTCTCTGCCTGCCTCTCTGCCTACTTGTGATCTCTGTCTGTCAAGTAAATAAATAAAATCTTAAAAAAAAATCCCCTATAGTTGATTAAAATATCAAAATCCATATAGCCAAAAGGGCAAAAACCCAAGATTTTCATAGTAAATACAAATGACTGATAAATAGGAGGGAGGGGATGGATTTTAGTGATTTCACTTTATACACAATAAAAAATACAGAAGTGTTTTTCCTAGGCTATCAAATTAGCAAAGATGAATTTTTGACTCATCCTTGTTAGCTTGTGTGTTGGTACTGATGTACTATTGATGTATCTGTTGGTATAAGTTGTTGGTGTTAGACCTTTATGGGTTATAAAAAGGTTTGTAGTTCTTATCATTATTCCAGTAACTGTACTTCTAGAAATCTATTCTAGAGATATAATCAGAAATTCAAGGATTATATATATAGAGGCACTAATTACAGCATCATTTATAATTGAAGACATATGGTAGAAAATGTCATCACTCTAGTTCAGGCCATTGCCATATCTTCTTTGACCATAGCAACAGCATTCTGATTTTTCTTGCTCTTGCTTTTGTGTTCCATCATGTAGTACTGAAAGAGATGGTAAAAAGTAAATTGAATTGTATCTCTTCGAACTTAGCCACTTTTGTTACTTCAGATAAAACCCACACTTTTTGGGGTACCTGGGTGGCTCAGTTGGTTAAGCATCTGCCCTCAGCTCATGTCATGCTCCCAGGGTCCTGAGATCCAGTCCCACGTTGGGCTCCCTGCTTAGTGGCGAGTCTGCTTCTCCTTTTCCCTCTCCCCCTGGCTTGTACTCTCTCTCTCTCTCTCTCAAAGAAAGAAAGAAGACTCTTAAAACAAAACACCACACTTTTTCCCTCAGCTTACAAGGCCATAATCTACCATTAACCCGGTTTTTGGCCTTTTCCCCCCACCTTTATTATTTCCACTGTACTAATTAATTGGTTCCTCAAGTCAAAAATTCTTCCTTTAAGGATGTTTGCAGACAGATTTTTTTTTTCTGCTAGCAGTCTTCCTATCTCTGCTTATATGATCAGCTCCTCGTTTTTCTGTTTTTGCTTTAAGTGACCTTCTGAGAGAGACTGTCCCTAACCAGCCAGAAAAGTGATTCTCTCTTCCTTTCCTTAGCTCCCTGCTTGTTTTCTCATAGTACTCATTATAGCTTGTAAATAATTATGTTTCAGTTGCCTTGATATTTGAAATTAAACTCTGGTGGCAGGGATGATGGCTGACTTCACTTTTGTATACCCACGGCCTAGCACTGTGCCAGACAGTAAGGAGGTGCTCAGATTTGTAGACTAAATCGTTGAATTATGATGAACAGTATAGGGGCATGTGGGTGGTTCAGATGGTTAAGCATCTGCCTTTGGCTCAGGTCATGATCTCCAGGTCCTAGGATCCAGCCCATGTCAGGCTTCTTGCACACTGGGGATCTGCTTCTCCCTCTGCCTCTCCCTCCTGCTCATGCTCTATCAAATGAATAAATAAAATCTTTTTAAAAAAACGATAAATTGTATATGAACCTATGTCACAGACACCATCTTCTGCAGCCATTAAGAGTAATGTAAAAGAAGATTTCAGAGAAAACCACTCCCAAATTGTACATTTTAGTGTGGTTCAAATACGTTTTTAAAAGGAAATTTTAAAAACTGGAAAATTATTACAGTAAAATTTTAATGGTAATCTCAGTGGTAGCACTACAATTGATAAACATTTAAAAATTTGCAATTTTTTTAAGATATCTATAATGAGTAATACTTCAATAGTCACAAAAAAAGCCCCAGATGTTATTTATAGAGGAAAAATTATGAATCAGCATGGTTTAGGCTTCAACCAAGATCACCTTTTGTAGGGAATACAAACATGACTAAGAACTTTTATTAAGAACTTGTGATCTAGGGGCGCCTGGGTGGCTCAGTGGGTTAAAGCCTCTGCCTTCAGCTCAGGTCATGATTCCAGGATTCTGGGATCGAGCCCCACATTGGGCTCTCTGCTCAGTGGGGATCCTGCTTCCCTGCCTATTTGTGATCTGTCAGTCAAATAAATAAATAAAATCTTAAAAAAAAAAAACACTTGTGATCTATTTATGAACATCAACACAGAATTACTTAAAATATAGGATATAACAGTGGGGAATTAAGAGGAAAAAGATGTCTTCTGGCTAGGAAGGTCAAGAGAAGGAAATGGAGTGAGCAGAGGTGTGCGAGTTGTACCTGTTTCAGGCATATGGATTATAGTTTATTTAATCCCATAACCCTGTTTGGTACTTACGTACAAGGCTGCAGTGAACACCTTGCCACATACATCCTTAAGTGGTTATGCAGGTATTTCTCTTTCAATCTCTAGAATAGAGGTTGCCCACAAAATGGATTATTTTCCATTTCTGCCAACAGTGTATAAAAATGTCCTCTCAAATCTTTTTTTTTTTTAATTAAATTTTTTATTTATTTTCAGCGTAACAGTATTCATTGTTTTTTCACCACACCCAGTGCTCCATGCAATCTGTGCCCTCCCTAATACCCACCACCTGGTTCCCCCACCCTCCCACCCCGCCCCTTCAAAATCCTCTCAAATCTTTTGAAACTCTCTCTCATTTTAACTTTCATAATTCTTACGGGTGAAAAATGGTATCTTGTTCTAATTTGCATGTCCTTGGTCAGTAAGAGATAGGAGATTTTTTCATATGTTTATTAGTTCTTTGTATTCTGTGAATTGCCTTTTCATATCTTAGATTTTTTTTTTTTTTTAATATTTATTTGAGACAGAGAGCATGTGTGAGTAGGGGGTGCAGAGGGATAGGGAGAAGCAGGTTCCTGCTTAGCAGAGAGCCCTGTCCGGGATCCCCGGGATCATGACCTGAGCCAAAGTAGACACTTAACTGACTGAGCCACCCAGGCTTCCCGTGACTTTTTATTTTTTAAATCAGGTTTTGTTTTTCTTAATTGGTGGGAGGACTTGTATATAATGGATAGTAACTGTTTTATGTATGTTGCAGATATTTTCTCCCAGTTTGACATTTGCTTTTTAAGTTTTATTTTGCTGTGTAAACCTTAATTAACATAGTCTAATCTTGGTAAACTTTTTCTTGAGAGCTTTGCAGTGTTATACTCCTTACTCTGGTATTATAAGAAAATTTTCTTACAAGTATTTGGATGGTTTTATTCTTTGTGTTTGGCTCTTTAATTCACTTGGCAATTATTTTTATATTCAATATACTACATGGTAAGACTCATTTATGTTCCTGACAGATTTGGTAACATTCTAAGTCAGAGATAATTCATTATTTAAAATAAAAGAAACCATCACTGGTTTTGATTCCTATTGAAAATACAGGGTACTGAGGAAATTGTGGAATGTTAAGAATACCTTCTAAGTAGGGGGTGCCAAGGTGGCTTAGTCAGTTGGGCATCTGACTCGTGGTTTCAGCTCAGGTCATGGTCTTGGGGTCATGGGATTCAGCCCTGCTTCGGGCTCTGTGCTGAGGATGGAATCTGCTTAAGATTCTCTCCCTCTGCCTTTCCCATTCATGCTTGCTTGATCTCTCTAAAATAGGTGGATCTTTAAAAAAAAAAACCATCGAAGTAAATTAAACATTTTTCATTCTTTTCAGAAACAAATCTTAAATCCTACAGTATGCTTTTTAAAAAAATTTTTAATTTTGTAATTAATATATAATGTATTATTTGCCCCAGGTGTACAGGTTTGTGAATTACCAGGTTTACACACTTCACAGCACTCACCATAGCACATACCTTCCCCAGTGTCCATAACCCAACCACCCTCTCCCTACCCGCCCCCGCACCCCACTGCAACCCACAGTTTGTTTTGTGAGATTAAGAGTCTCATGGTTTGTCTCCCTCCCGATCCCATCTTGTTTCATTTATTACTTTCCTACCCCCCAATCCCCCCACGTTGCCTCTCAACTTCCTCATATCAGGGAGATCATATGATAATTGTCTTTCTCTGATTGACTTATTTCGCTAAGCATAATACTACAGTATGCTTTTAACAAAAATTTAGATTGGTTCATGAAAGCTCTACATGTGTTAAATTAGTTGTGATATGGGCACCTGGGTGGCTCAGTGGGTTAGTTAGGCCTGTGCCTTTGGCTCAGGTCATAACCTCAGGGTCCTGGATCCAGCCCCACATCGGGCCCTCTGCTCAGCAGGGAGCCTGCTTCCCCCCATCCCTCGCCTGCCTCTCTTCCTACTTGTGATCTCTGTCTGTCAAATAAATAAATAAATAAATCTTTGGGGGGGGGGGAAAGTTGTGACTTAATGGAGATGACATTCTGAAAGAAGCTTAAAAAGCTTTTTTCTTTTTAAGTTTATTTACGTATGTACATAAGTTATCTCTACACACAGTGTGGGGCTCAAACTCATGACCTCGAGATCAAGAGTCACATGTTCCTCCTATCAGGCCACATACCCCACAAGCTTGAAAAGATTTTTTAAAATGTATTGTTCTGGGGGTACCTGGCTGGCTTAGTCAGTAGAGCATATGATTCTTGATCTTGGGTCTGTGAGTTGAAGCCCCACATTTGGTGTAGTGCTTACTTAAAAAAAAAAAATAGAGCATTCTTCTTTTTTTTTTTTTTTTTTAAGATTTTATTTATTTACTTGACAGACGAGATCTCAAGTAGGCAGAGAGGCAGGCAGAGAGAGAGAAAAAGAAGCAGGCTTCCCGCTGAGCAGAGAGCCCGATTCTGGGCTTGATCCCAGGACTCTGGGATCATGACCCGAGCCGAAGGCAGAGGCTTTAACCCACTAAGCCACCCAGGTGCCCCAAAAATACAGCATTCTGTCATAGCTCTCAGTTGGACAGAACCAGTAGAAGTGTTCACCTTTGAAATAGTAGTAATTGACTGTTTTTCTGTTTAATTTCATTGAAATAAAGTTTTGGTACAAGTAGGTACTTAAGGCAACTCATTTGCCAAATGAATCACAATATAGGGTTTTAATTAACTTGTCTGTCTTTATGTATGCAGAAGAACATTCAGATGAATTACCTGGAGAACGGCAGAGAAAGCGCCACAAGTCTGATAGTATTTCCCTTTCCTTTGATGAAAGCCTTGCTCTGTGTGTAATAAGGGAGATATGTTGTGAAAGAAGCAGTAGCAGTGAATCAACAGGGACGCCATCAAATCCGGTAATCTTTTCATTTTAAATAAAACAAGACTCTTGAGGCACCTAGGTGGCTCAGTCAGTTAAATGTCTGCTTTCCGCTAGGGTTGTGGTCCTGGGGTCTTAGGATAGAGGCCTGCGTGGGGTTCCCTGTTCTGTGGGGTGCCTGCTTCTCCCTCCCTCTGCCTGCTGCTCCCCCTGCTTGTGCTGTCAAATGAATAAATAAAATCTTTAAAGAAAAAAAAAACAAGACTCTTGTTTTTAAAATCTAGTTTTAGCAGTCCTATTAAGTGGATAAAATGCACATATATGCTATGCAGTTGCTGTCATACACAGTGCTCAATTTTTCTGTCCCATAAAACTAGGGCTGGGGCGCCTGGGTGGCTCAGTGGGTTAAAGCCTCTGCCTTCGGCTCGGGTCATGATCCCAGGGTCCTGGGATCGAGCCGCGAATTGGGCTCTGCTTGGCGGGGTGCCTGCTTCCCTTCTCTCTCTGCCTGCCTCTCTGCCTACTTGTGATCTCTGTCAAATTAAAAAAAAAAAAAAATCTTAAAAAACTACTAGGGCTGCTTGGGTGGCTCGATTGGTTTAAGTGGCTGTCTTCAGCTTGGGTCATGATCCCTGGGTCCTGCGATCCCCTGCATCGTGGGGAGCCTGCTTCTCACTCTGCTTGTGCATGTGTGCATGCGCGCGCACTCTCTCTCTTTCTCAGATAAATAAATAAATATTTAAAAATAAAACTACTGTATAGATCATCTCTACTCCCAACCCCAGGTTTGAGAGAAGGGTGGGAGATAGTTGTGGGGTGTGTTGGTAAGATCAGTACCAATATTAATAGTTGTTAATTTCATCCTACATATTGGAGAATGTTTGTGAGCCACTGCACCAATAGTAAATTCAAATAAATTGGAGTATAGGGTAGTCTGAGGATTTGTTGTTTTACTTTTTAAAAAACAAGGGAAAAAAAAATTTGATTCAGTTAGCTGTCTTAGAATTCTAAGGCAGGTTTGTTTTGAATATTTAGAGTAATAGTATCTTTATTATTGTAACTACCAACAAATTAGTCACCATAGTCTAAGGTACACATTTGCCATACAAAGGCCTAGATATCAGGAAAGGTCTGTTTACTAAGGCTGTGGAATGTAGGTATGTTACTGCATGGATGGTGGGAGAGTTTTAGCACTTTCTGATTATTGATGCAAAATCCCAAAGCATTAGGAGTAAAATTCTTCAGAGATGTTATTGAAAGAAGTTTGGTTAAAAAAATCTTTTTTTTTTTGTTAACAATAATTCCTGATAAATGAAATATTATTTTCTTGTCATTAAACATTTGTCTTTACAATATAAAAAATGGAACTTTTATTTTTGATCTGGTAGTACCTCAGTGTCATTATTTTGGATATTCGTGATCATTTAATAGTTCCTAGAAGGTGTAGGGGACTGAATCAGTTGTGATAGTAACCTTATTCTTACTTTTTCTGTATTGTTACTTCTTACACATATTATGTTACATTTTTCTTTTCTAAGAAGTGATTTTAATGGATACAGGTGGACCCTCCAGAGTTGGGATTTACTAGAGCTGTTACTTCTGCAGGCCACTAGATGGCACAGAGAGCAAGTTCTTCAGTCAGTCGGTTGGCCAGTGTTTTCTGTGCCAGGTTCTGTCTGGCACTGGGGTGGAGTGGTAGTCAGGGTAGATATGGTCCCTGCCCTCATCAGGAGACACATCATCAACAATGAAACAGGTAATTTAGACATTTAATAAATGCTATGGAAAAAAAAATACAGGATCTTGAGGGCAAACATGCCAGTCTGAAAATTGAATCCAATTAAAGAAAGCTTGACATGTACACAAACCCCATGTTTGGATAATTCTGTTCCTTAGAAATGATTTAAATAGAACTCCTGTGCCCTGTTAAACTTACAGTCTTTATTAAAGTTGTTTCAGAATTCTAGTTAAATGATATTTAAAGTCCTTGTTTTTGCTTTTTACCTGGGACATTGCCTTGTTACCAAAGCAACAGAGGGTATTTCTTTTTCTCTTAGTCCCATCCTATATTGTCTTCTAAAAATTCTATTAAAAACTAAGTTTTTAGTTTTTCAGGCTTAGTTTCTAGTTGTGAAAGCTTTTGGTAGGGCAGGGTTTTTTCCCTTAATTTTAGTTTATCTGATATGAAAATGTTACAGTCCTCATTTGGTGGTGGTGTTTGCCAGTTTGTGAAGGGGGTTAAAGAAAAGTGCATTTGTCTTCCATCTTGCTTACGGGTTTAGTAAATTGATGAACTAAGGCTATATTCTAGGCTCTGTACTAGGCAGTTTATATATTTCAGTAGCCTCAAATTCCATTTACAGATGGGAAAGATAAACTTGAGGGTTTTAAATAACTTGTTTAAGATCCCATAACTGCCACAGTTGGAATTGAGGGAAAAACCAGGGACTTCTGACTTCAAAATTTAAGATCTTTCTGTTGCTTTTTACATGTACGATACTTTAAAGGTTCCTGGGTCATTCTGTTTTGAACATTAGCCAAAATGTTAAAAAACAGCTTTTAATTTACTTTCTTCATAGCACCCTAGAACAGGAGTTGGCAAACTTTTCCTGTAAAGGGCCAGTTAGGAACTTGTTTTGGGCTTTGTGGGCCAGTGGTCTTTGTTGCAGCTACTCAGTGTGCTGTCAGGCTTAGAGCAGCTGTAGATGACAGGAAATGGCTGGGCTCAGTAAAACTGGATTTATAGAAGTAGATGGGCTGTAGGCTGTACTTTGCCAACCCGTACCTCAGAAGATACTTGCTGAGACTTCAGTCTGTCTTGTGATTTATCCCCATATTCTAAACTTAGTGCGCTAAATTCTAGTTAATTGACATATTCAATTTGTTAGATTACTTTATTAGAGGTTGTATCCTAGCTTGGTGTGTAATTTTAACCTGTTAATAGAGTCCTTGTTAAGAATTAGAAATGCAGGGGCGCCTGGGTGGCTCAGTGGGTTAAGCCTCTGCCTTCAGCTCAGGTCATGATCTCAGGGTCCTGGGATCGAGCCCCGCATCGGGCTCTCTGCTCTGCAGGGAGCCTGCTTCCCTTCTCTCTCTGCCTGCCTCTCTGCCTACTTGTGATCTCTCTCTCTCTCTCTGTCAAATAAATAAATAAAATCTTTAAAAACAAAAAAAAAGAATTAGAAATGCAGGGGCACCTGGGTGGCTCAGTGGGTTAAAGCCTCTGCTTCCACTCAGGTCATGATCCCAGGGACCTGGGATCGAGTCCCACATTGGGCTCTCTTCTCAGCAAGGAGCCTGCTTCCCCACCTTCTCTCTCTGCCTGCCTCTCTGCCTGCTTGTGATCTCTGTCTGTCAAATAAAGAAATAAAATCTTAAAAAAAAAAAAATTGAAATGCAGCTTGTCATTTTTGCTTTTACTACTGCTTTCCTAAATAACTTCACTATAAAAAAGTCTTTTGACCTTAGTGTTTATAAAATATTTCATTTTTATAGATATTAAAGATCATTTAATCCAAACTCCTCTCAGAGATGAAGTAGCTGTGGTCTTTGCAGGTTAAATATGTCCAAGGTTAAAGTGGCAAATCTAGAAGAATGTTTGTATCTTGATTCTTAGACCTTTCAGTTTGTATTCCTCTTTTTTCTAGTTCTAGCTTTCAGCTTTGTATATGTTCCTCTTGTTAGTCACTGACTGCAAATATTATGGGGTTGATGGTCTCACTAGGGTTCTTACACTATGAAATGAGGAACCACATGAGCTGATGCAGAATTTTAAAAATCTAAAAGAATTATGTCTGAAAGCTCTTCCAAAGAAATTATTCTCAAAGTTCATTATGAAATAAATCTCATGGGGTGCCTGGGTGGCTCAGTCAGTTAAGCGTCTGCCTTCAGGTTAGGCTCCCTGCTTAGCGGGGAGTCTGCTTCTCCCTGTGCCTCTGCCCTTCCCCCTGTTCCTCTCTCGCTTGCTTGCTCACTCAAATCATTAAAAAAAATAAATCTCATAATTACTATGTGGGTTGTAGCTACTAGCATTCTACCAATCTGAAGATAAAAAGATTAAGACGTGTTTTTAACTCTTAAGGTGTGTATAACTCCGATATCTAGGACTCATGCAA
Source organism: Martes martes (assembly GCF_963455335.1). Taxonomy (NCBI): domain Eukaryota; kingdom Metazoa; phylum Chordata; class Mammalia; order Carnivora; family Mustelidae; genus Martes; species Martes martes. Next base: position 47,898,099 of record NC_137895.1, on the reverse strand, counting down.
GCAAAATTATGCATAATATATGTTTAAAATTATAATTATGTATATAAATATATTTAATATGTAATCAGTAAAGATAATTAAAAGGAGAAGTGCTCTTTTAATTGTGGTATTGACAGAAGCTTTAGCAAAAAAGGATGAGTGGGATTTAAAAACTATGAAGTTACTCCAGTGAGAGAGGTAAAGTATGCAAGTTGAAGTGCCAAGTTTGGTTGAGGGAAAAAAAAATGTAGATCTGGCCGATTGCTCATATTTGGGGGATTTGCGGGGGAGGGAGTGTCTAGTTGGAGAGAAGATGAAAATGTTAATATGGTCGTGTGTGAACCTTGACTGTCAAAGGGATTTAGCCTTTGAATGGGGATTTTGATGGGGAAAATAATACTGATGTAATAGTAACCCAGAATCTTAATCTAGTGTCATTGTGCAGGGGGATCTAAGGAGGAAATAGGACTGCAGGGATGAGCTAGGAAGCTAAGAGGCCAAGAGATAATGTACTTTAAGTAACTTTTTTTTTTCTCCCCCCGATTTTAGGATCTTGATGCTGGTGTAAGTGAACAATCAGGTGATTGGTTGGATCAGGATTCAGTTTCAGATCAATTCAGTGTAGAATTTGAAGTTGAGTCTCTCGATTCAGAAGATTATAGTCTTAGTGAAGAAGGACAAGAACTCTCAGATGAAGATGATGAGGTAGTTTTATTTCTCTAATTATGTCTAAAGTCCTTCAATATTTTCTGTATTCATTGATAATTGAAATAATTATTCTGATTTCACTTAATCTTTGACTTTTGATTTGTTCAAACTAGAATATTGTTTTGTGGACTTAAGGCTTTTGTAGTTCCATGTTGTCTGATTTATATCTTGTAACTATAAATGGCATAAAGTCAATGAACGTTCTTGTAATAGTCTTATTTTAAGAAAAATTCCCCTCTTTGGGGCACCTGGCTGGCTCAGTAGGTGAAGCATGTTCTTGATCCTGGGGTCATGAGTTCGAGCCCCATATTGTGGAGTGGAGTTTACTTAAAAAAATAAACTTAAAAAATACCCTCTTCTAATATTAATTTACTTTAAAAAAATATTTACTTTTTATAAGAGTGTGCACACAGTTAAAGTTACTGGAGGTGATTGCCTTCAACATTGCTAGCTATTTCAGTTACTTAATATCTCCATATTTATAAAATAAAAATGCTTATATTGAATTTTTTGCCTTACTCATTTTAAACATCCTGTCTCTTGCCTTTTAACCATAGTGAGTCAGGATTTCATGGTTCTCCACTTTTCCACCCTTACGCTTATTCCATTTGACCCCTGTCTCAGAATTTCTCATATATAGTAATACACGCTTTTCATTCCTGGTTAGGGAAAAAAGTTGATGAGTTGATGCTAATGGATTTGTTTTATTAGGTATATCGAGTAACTGTGTATCAGGCAGAGGAGAGTGATACAGATTCATTTGAAGAAGATCCTGAAATTTCCTTAGCTGTAAGTATACATCTGCCTTTTTAAGGAATTAAGAAAACATAGGGGTTAAGGTTAGAAAAATATGCCTTGTCTGCTTCCTGATATGAGGTAATTTCTATAAAATTAAGATGTTTTCAGAAAGTCGTAAAGCGTTTTGTTCTTTAATTTGTTGTGTCGGAATCTGTTTCTGAAAAATTTTTTTTTTCTTAAGATTTTATTTATTTACAGGGGCGCCTGGGTGGCTCAGTGGGTTAAAGCCTCTGCCTTCGGCTCAGGTCGTGATCACAGGGTCCTGGGATCGAGCCCTGCATCGGGTTCTCTGCTTAGCAGTGAGCCTGCTTCCTCCTCTCTCTCTGCCTGCCTCTCTGCCTACTTGTGATCTCTGTCTGTCAAATAAATAAAATCTTAAAAAAATTTTTTTTATTTATTTGCAGAGGGAGCACAAGCAGGGGTAGCTGCAGGCAGAGGGAGAGGGAGAAGACTGCTCCTTGGTGAGCAGGGAGCCTGATATGGGGCTGGATCCCAGGACCCTGAGATTATGGCCTGAGCTGAAGGCAGACGCTTAACCAACTGAGCCGGCCAGGCACCCATTACTGAATTTTTATGGTTTGTGTTGGTGGGGGAGGGGGGACGGGCATTTGAACTTTGGAAAAAAAATTTTTTTTAAGATTTGTTTATTTGACAGCAGAAGCAGGGGCAGTGGCAGTCAGAGAGAGTGGGTAAAGCAGGCTCGGCACTGAGCAGAAAGCCCAATGTGGGGCTCAAATCCCAGGACTCTGGGATCATGATCTGAGCTGAAGGCAGATGCTTAACCAACTGAGCCACCCAGGGGCCCCTGAACTTTGAAAGTTTTTAATCTAAAATTTCAAGTATGTATGGCCTAGAGAGTAGGATTATGTATCTCTAGTGTATTTATCACCCAGCTTTAACAGTTATCAACATTTTGCCAATCTTGTTGATTTGTACTAGGCAATGTGGTAGGTAGGATTTGCTATTTAAGAGTTCAGGACGGATGCCCGGAGGGCTTACTCAGTTGAGTGTCCCAACTCTTGATTTTGACTCAGGTCCATGATCTCAGGGTTATGAGATTGAGCCCTGCATCGGGCTCAGCACTCAGGGTGGAGTCTGCTTGTCCCTCTCCCTCTGCTCTTCCCCCCTGCCCCCCCGCTCACACATGCATGTGTGCTCTCTCTTTCACATAAATAAATAAAAATCTTAAAAAAACAAAACAAAAAAACCCCATAGGACCAAGGGGCACCTGGGTGGCTTAGTTGTGTCCAACTCTTGATGTTGACTCAGGTCATGATATTGGCTCAGGTCATGATCTCAGGGTTGTTGACGTGGATCCTTGCATCGACCCTGTGCCCACCATGAGCCTGCTTAAGATTCTCTCTCTCCCTCTCTAAAAACAAAAGTAATAATAAAAGAATTCAGGACTTAAAAACATTTACATTATATGCTTCTTGGGGTTCCTGAGGTAAGTAAGTTGTGTTTTTTAAATTGAATATTAATGCTTTAATTTTTGTTCTTAATATTGCCTTTAATTATATTTGAATGAGAAATCCAATTTTTTTTTTGCTGAGTTGAAAAGTTATTATCCAAATGCAAAAAAGATGAAATTGTAAGATTTTTGAAAAAAAATTTTTGCTGTATTAGAAAATAATTCAAGTAACTGGTTGATTCATTTGATGTCAGACATAGATTCTAAAATTTATTAGACTCTTTGAAGCATTCTCCCATATCACAAAACTTTTGTCTTTGGTTTTATCAGTTAGGTAGCAACCTAGTTTGAGAACTTGAAAGAACTGATGTGGGAGAATGAAGTCATTTCCATCCTTGCTGCTAATTTCTGAGGTCATTTGTGAGGCAGATTAGAAATGGCTAATCATGGCAAGTTTTACATGGAAATTATCCTTAGGCAAGAACCATGTTGTAGTTAAGAGAAGGGATAGGGATATGTTTGTTAGAGAGTGGGGGTGGTAAGGGAGTTTGTTATCCACATTGTTTGATGGTAGAAAGGTGTGGGAAGTAAGCTGAGGTATGGGAGAAGCAGTAAGCACTTACGGAGATGAGTACACAGGAAGTATAGATAAGTAAGGGGCATACATTTTGGGTAATGACAAGGATGACAGATTTTAGCTGGCAGTGACTGCTGAAAAAAGTTTTGTGTTTCCTTTGTGGATGAAGTTAGGGAACACTCAGTTGAGTCCAGGTTTTAGGGAACTTTTGAGGCAGTCTTTTTCACTGGCACATTGGGCAGTAGCTTCGTCTAGATTGATTGGGTGAACGTTGGCCACAGTATCCAGGGTTGAGCCTTTAATTAAGGGAGTGAAGTGAGTACAGGCCTCATTTCAGAATAAAAGACTACATCACACTTTCAGCTAAATGAACCAACTGTATCTGTGTCCTTACAGAAAACTTTATTGGGATGTGGTTAAGATCACGGTGAATACATTTTTTGTTTTAGGATTCTTTGGCATGGTTTGGCTAAAAAATTATCTACTTTATGTACTTTATAATCTCATGCTTGAGGAAAGATTGCTACATGTCAAACGTTTTATGTAAAACATGAAGTGCTGAAAATTGAACTCTGTGCTAGATTCTACCTCAGACATACTGCAGTTGCTAGTTTTGGCTGTGACTAGTTGTTAAAGGGTTACAGAAACCGTCTTTTCTCATTGAAGGACTATTGGAAGTGTACTTCATGCAGCGAAATGAATCCTCCTCTTCCACCTCATTGCAACAGATGTTGGGCCCTTCGTGAGAATTGGCTTCCTGAAGATAAAGGAAAGATGCCTGAGAAAGCCAAACTAGAAAACTCAACACAAGTAGAAGAGGGCTTTGATGTCCCTGATTGTAAAAAATCTTCAGTGAGTGATTGCAGAGAATCGTGTGCTGAGGAAAATGATGATAAAATCACACAAGCCTCCCAATCCCAAGAAAGTGAGGACTATTCTCAGCCATCAACTTCTAATAGCATTATTTATAGCAGTCAAGAAGATGTCAAAGAGTTTGAGAGGGAAGAAACACAAGACAAAGAAGAAATTGTGGAATCTAGTTTTCCCCTTAATGCCATTGAACCTTGTGTGATTTGCCAAGGTCGACCTAAAAACGGTTGCATTGTTCATGGCAAAACAGGACATCTTATGGCATGCTTTACGTGTGCAAAGAAGCTAAAGAAAAGGAATAAGCCCTGTCCAGTATGTAGACAACCAATTCAAATGATTGTGCTAACTTATTTCCCTTAATGGACATGTCTATAAAAGTAGAGCCTTATATTTCTAACTATATAACCCTAAAAATTTAGACAACATAAAATTATTTTTTTACACATACCAATGGAAGAAATTATCTGTACATGTAGATTTCTTCTCTGTAGTGTAATTTACCTACTTTGGGAGGGGCAGTAGTAAGTACTTCTTTTAGAAAAATTTCACTTTTGTTTATATTTGGGTTTTAATGTAATTAAAATTGGACATATAGCTCATCCTTAACCCTTACTCTTCATATCTTAAATGATTTCCACTCCCTTAAAATTTAGAGAAGTACCTGATTTTTAAAAAATACAACATTTGAATATAAGTTATGTACATTCAGGTTATGGTATGCAGTGACGATGCTACTTACAAAACATTCAGATCTGCAGATAGTTTCATTCACCATGCTTATGCATTAAATTGTCTAAATTTTTAGGTTTAGTATACATATTTATTGATTTACAAATAAAAATATTAAATGATTAAGACTTGTTTCAAGAATGTGATTTTTGGATCTTACAAACTTTTTTTTGTAGTAATGAGTTTTGTTAAAATAGAAATTATACTTGAATATCATCTGCTTGGGTAATCAAAGGTAAGTCTGAATGTGTTTCTGTTTTTGGAATGCCCAAGACTGCCCACTATGGCAGTACATATACTAATGGACAGTTTGATGCGGTTGGGAGCCTCCAAGGCATCGAATAAGACTCAACTTGAGAGAATGATGTTTAAAAAGTTTAATACAGCTATGAAATGCTCTTTTCTCCCTCTGATTCACTTGTGTTTTCACATGGCAGGTTGGCTTAAGTGGTTTCTCAACAAGTGATGGTGAATGTTTTGGAAGGAACGTAGGCAAGGAGGAAAGCTAGGAATAACCACCCTGCTACTTGTCAGCATGAAAAGCCCTGTTGTAATTTTCTGTAATTTCTCTGCATCATCTCTGAAGCTAAATTCCATGAGGCCATGAACAACTTCTTTATTGTGACACTGATATATAGGTGATCAATAAGAATTTCTTGAGTGAATCTCAAAGCATTGGGACCTGTCTTAAAGCTGACTTCAAAGCAGGAGTCTGAGGGCTCCAAAGTCAGACCGGGGTTAGCTGTTGGCATCATTTTGTTCACCTTCATTTTTAATGAATGTTTTAAAGATACTGATTAGTGTGTAGTGTGTAGTTATCTGTTGGTTTAGGGTGGTAACTGCAAGTTGTCATGGCATCGTGGAAAGTTCGTGGTTGCACTTGCTCGCTGTTTGGATTTTGTACTGGGGTTTGAGTTCATCTTTACAGAAAAGAGTTTCTTTATCTTAAGTCTTTGGCCATATTGCCTATCATACAGAGCCAGCTTTCACTAATATATGGTAGGGTTTGGATATTTACAAGTACTGCTTTAAAAAGATAAATATATTAAAGCAGTAGCACATAAGGTGTTCAGAAGTGTTCAATTATAAAATGGACTGTTAACAGGAACTAATAAAAAGCAACAGAACATAGAACAAGAGTAGTTTCAAGTGTAAGCAGATGGGGGACTCACCACATGTTCAGTAATTTATTAAAGGTAATACATTTGAAATGATGTATTAAAATTGTTAAAATCATATTTTGGATAAGAGACCATAATTGGTTATTTTTAGGAGAGAGATGATCCTAAAACAAATTTTTATTCTCTTTTAAAGCTCTTCTTTAAAGATGCATGTTTTTAAAAATTATGGACATTGGAGCACCTGGTGGCTCAGTTGGTTAAGCGGCTGTCTTTGGTTCAGGTCATGATCTGAGCCTCCGCCATCAAGTCCCATATAGGGTTCCCTACTCGGTGGGGAGTCTGCTTCTCTCTTGTCTCTGCCCCCTCCCCCCACTCGCTCATGCTCTCTCTCAACTCTTAAAAAAAAAAAAAAAATTTTCCTCTCATCCTGTTTCAGTCCCACAGATCTACCTTGAAAATATAATTTAGATATCCTACTAACAAAGTCAACTTACTATGGTAACATCTTTCACATTCCAAATTGCAAAATTTGTCTTTTCCCCCCATTTTTGTTACTGTCATGTTAGATGAATTCCATTTAAACATTTCTGTTAAATTTTAGTACTTTTATGTGTTAATTTTCGTACACCTTTCCAGGTCACACCCTGTATGAGGCCTTCTTCCAAGATCCCAGTAAAACCTACCTGAATTGACCTCACTGCCTTTGGTCTCTCCCTTTTTTGGTTCATTTATAGGTAGTTTACAGATAGCTTCATGTTGGTCCCCTGATTTAAATACAGAAAAAAACTTAAGTAATTCTATTTTCTTGTTTAATATTGTCGCAAATGTTCTGGGGTTCATTTTAGACTTGACTTCTCTATGAAACGGCTACTTTTGTTTCACCACTGTACTCTTAAACCCTTTTACTGCAACAAAGTTCATTTGCATTCTCTCTCATGAGTCATTTTCATCTTAATGGAGTGGGAAGGGCTAAATTCAAATAGCAGATCTGGTACTTGCTTTGTGACCTTAGAATTAGAGACAAATCTATAGAGCCTCCAATAGGGTCTGGCAGGTAGTAAAGACTTACAAATAGTAGCTTTTAATACTTTTCTTGTATCCATTTATAACCATTACCACTCCAAAACCCAGCTGGATTAGCCTTGAATTAATCCTATCTTTTCCCCTTCTACATTGTCTCAACTCTTAAGTACTTTGTTCACACTTAAATGTACTGATATGTTCCTTTGTATCTTCACTCCAAAAGCAGGTTGTAACATCTGTTTGTATCTCCCCCTCTCTCCCAACCCCCGGCCAGTGCCTAATACAATGCATTGTGTGCACAGGAGGCATTCAGTAAAGCATGATTGTCAAGGAAAGCAGTTGGGTAGTTTTCTCAAACTTATAAGAGGAAAAGACAGTTTTTTAAAATACCCAGAAAAAATAGTTTGCAGTGTTGCAATAATTGCAGTAAATTACTTTAAAGGCAAAAGAGAAAACAGTCTAACAAAACAGTGGTTTTCCAAAGTTGATATGGTATCAGAATTTAACAGAATTGGTAAGGCTTTGCTTAAAACATCCCTCTGTATTAAGTTTTTCCACCGTTTCTCACGTTTATTTTGTTCTTTTCTAAGAGACAATGAGAAGACCAAATCTCTTTAAACACTTTTCTGACCACAAGGTGGAAGCACTACTCTGGGAGTTCTCCGCAGGCATCCTTTAATGGTAGATAGACCCCTAAGGGGATAGAACACTCGGGGACAACTTGCTGGGCTAGAGAGCAAAGACGTGGTGGAGTTCTGCTCTTGCTTGTTAAAATACAAACTTCCCACCTTAGTCGTTGAAATCCTTTGGTATTCATCAGAACTTCATGTCCATGGTAAATAAGGGAAAATAATTTTTAAATTAACTTTGACTTAAGTAAGTGCTATTTCAGCATAAGCTCTGGAAATGTTTAATGAATGTGTTAAGAAGATGCAGCAATTACCTGTGTAAACTGGTGTCCCAAACTTTGAGGTTCCAGTCTTTAAATCATTTGCTTTTCTTTCATTATAAAAAAACAGAAAAACAAAAACTGTAAATAATAGAAAATTTCAAAAATGAAGTTGGAAAAACAAAAGCACATAATTCTGCCATCCAGAAAATGGATTAATCATTTGTTATACTTCTTTCCCCTATTCTAATGTTTTAAAAATTAAGTCCATTTTAAAATTGCATCTTTCTTTTTGTGGGAGTGGGGAGTAATGGACCCTCTAAAGAACTGTAAATATTGAAGTCTAGCTAAAATGTTCCAGGGAACTTCTGCCAAAGGGGTTTCTATATATAATGAATTCTCTTGAAAAGAGAAAACCTTTTTTTCCCATTTACTAAGTTGAGGTATTCATCATTTTTTAGAAATTGGTACCTCTAAATTAGCCATTTTGTACTCAGCCATGTCTCATTTAAACTGTTGTACACGTTTCAGAGGGCAAACTTGTCTGTCCTTGGCCAGAAATGTGACATCCTGGGTCACAGTGATGAGGGTTGGGGGCTGTTAATTTTCCAATTTCAAGTCTTTTTTAACTATGCCCTGTGTTTGAAAAGCATTTTGAAATCAACAAAATTTATTACTTGGGACAAAGACTTCTCCCTATACCAGCATTTCCCAAGATATGTTTGGTAATCAAGGAATATAAGTTCAGAGGGATGGTACTAGGCTAAACTACTTAAGGAAATGGTTCTCTTGCTTAAGTATGTTTGGAAAATCCATTTCTTTCCTGCATGATTTCTTGGTGACTTTACTACATTAATGTGCGTTCTGAAGTTTGCAATTTTTTTTTCTAATCAGAAGACACATTTTTCATCCATCATTTGCCCCGTGGTACAAAATTTAGATGTAGAATATAACATATATAACAGGATGAGTATTTTTATCATAACTGTTCTGGAGTGACTGGATTTTGAAGAGTTGTTGCATTATTACTGCCTCATAAAAAGATCATAAATTTGGTCTTTCCCAGGCTTTATTTTGTGTCATCAGTTTTGTCTAGTATGTGGACTTTGTTACATTTGCATATTTGTTTTTAAGGTAATGGTAATGGAAGGAAACCATATTCATTGCTTACGTGAATATTCTTTATTAAGAATCAGGAGGGGCACCTGGGCGGCTCAGCTGGTTAAGCGACTGCCTTTAGCTCAGGTCATGATCTGGAGGTCCTGGGATTGAGCCCTGCATCAGGCTCCCTGCTGAGCAGGGAGCCTGCTTTCCCCTCTCCATTTACTCCCCACCTCCACACTGCTCGTGTGCTCAATCTCTCTCAAATAAATAAATAAATAAAATCTTTTAAAAAAAGGAATATTCTAAATTTACTAATTTCAGAGGTAGTGATGATCCCTTCCCAATAAACTTTGTTTTAGACAATTTGTGCAAGTTCTTAATTATAGTACAGAAAAAAGTGAGAAAACTTATAAATCAGCTGTGAAACATCTATAAAAGGCTGTGGAGTAGTTCATATGCTAAGGCAGGATAAGATGTTTTGTGGGGAGCAGAGTATCTGCTTATTAGTGATAGAATGTAAAGTCTCTAATGAAGTTCAACTCTTTCCCTAACCTTCTGTTTAAAATATTGTGATGTGGTTTGTTTTTGTTGTTGTTGATTTTTTTTGGGGGGGAGCTCTTCAGTAATCATTTTCTCCTGCCTTCCCATATCTGAAGTCATGAGGAAGTTATAAGGGATGTCATAAAATAGACAACTGTATTGTTGTTGATTTTTTTTTTTTTTGGCTCTTCAGTAATCATTTTCTCCTGCCTTCCCATATCTGAAGTCATGAGGAAGTTATAAGGGATGTCATAAAATAGACAACTGTATTGTCACTGTAGAATAAAAAGCAAACTTCTTTTTTTTTTTTTTTTTTTAAGATTTTTTTATTTATTTATTTGAGAGAGAGAGAGAGTATGAGAGGGGAGAAGGTCAGAGGGAGAAGCAGACTCCCCACGGGGCTGGGAGCCCGATGTGGGACTCGATCCTGGGACTCCAGGATCACGGCGGGAGCTGAAGGCAGCCGCTTAACCAACTGAGCCACCCAGGCGTCCCAAAAGCAAACTTCTTAATAAGTAGTTTATCCTGTTGCAATGAGATAGTATCCTGTGCTCATTTTTTCTGGATGCCCTAGGAAAAGGTATTTCCAATCCAGTATCAGATATTTTTACTTTCTAAAGCTGGAGGTAACTCTTTTAACAGTTTTAAAAACATTACAAATACAAATTCAACTTCTGGAACAAAACACAACATTCATTTCTTAGACTTTCAAAAGTGCTAAGAGGCTTTTAAAAATATTTCTGCTCTGGACGTGATAATTGAGCACCAAAATCAAAATGACACTTGTGGGGTCTTAACATTTCTCCAAAATACTCCCTTCATTTAGATTCATTCATGTTGATTTTTATAATTTAGATACATGAAAAAAAGCTGTTAGTTCAGGAGATTCCTTAGCTATTATTAAATGCTCATTCCAGCTAGGCAGTGTTTCAGTTTTCAGGTCAATTCTGTTTGTATCTGAAGCAAAAGACCTGGTCTTTAATGCCTTCAAAATATTTATGCCACCTAGTGTTAATTATCCTCTCTTCCTGGGCAAGTACCAGAAAGGACATCAGAATATGGCATCTTAAATGACAGCTTTTGATAGTCACAGAAGCCATCAAACAGGGGTTTTCATTTAACAGGTAAGGAAACTGAATGTGGGGTGGGTTTGAACTCAGGGTCCTTGCCTTCTAATTAAAATTTTATTCTCATTCCATCTACTCTTCTTTATCTTATAAACATTTACCATGTTGTTTCCTCCATAAAAGGAGTTGCACCTGAACTTAGAACCTGAGGATCATAATAACCTCCAGTTTAAGAGGCTAAGAGGATAGTAGGAAAGATGTCATGTGGGGAGGTTTGGGGCTCTGGTCTGCGTAGTTGGAATTGCATGGTGGTTTCTCCCCTTGGACACCTGGTTAGTGGAGATCCAATCATACTAGACCCTCACCACAAAGTTTACTTCTGAGCACTTTGCTGCAAAATAATGTGTCCTGAACGTGCTCTGTATTAAGTTCAGGTTTGGTTTAGATTTGTTTTGGAGTTTGTTTTACTTGTCTCTAAATGATTTTAAGTTTGATAAAATTTCTGATTTTAAAAACATTATTTCCTTAAGGAATTTACATTAAGGCTTATAAACCAGTTCAGGTTTTGGTTCATGTCCCTTTGAAAATTGGGATCTTAGAAAAGTTAGAACTCAGAATGTCTGACTGAAAAATAAGGCTTGATGGGAAATCAAGTCCTGTGTGCATTGTAGCATACCAAAATCATTTCTGTAATATTAATACATACTTTCAAGTATATAATAAATTACTGTTTATTTAAATAAAAATTATCCAGATATTCAAATTATTACCAGATTTTATAAGAGAGAAAAGGACTACAAATGCTGTTTAGATAAATATGATTTTGTGCATGTGGATTAAGTTTGGCACAGGAATAGTTCCTAAATGCCCGGGTGGCTTCCATTCATTTGTGGTTCTCACGCATTCATCATGTAGCAAGTGCAGTATAGTTTCATTTTCAGATCCTAGGGAACATTCAGTTTAAAGAACCAAGGCAACTCACACTCCATGAGCAATACACAGCATTTAGAAATCTGCTTAGGAGTTGCTATTTTTTGGTTTGATGTTTCCCCCCTTAATTCTTACACAAAAGTATTTTAAGATAGGTTAACTCTCATGATAGTGGAAAATAGTTGCTTCACTTGAGTACTAATGGTAAAAATTTTGTTTTTCAATATAAAAGTAGCTTATGTTGTTAACTGGTAACATAATACATTTACTATGAACCTTAGGATAACTGCAAAGCATAGTAAAAACACCATTATTTGTATTTATTTGTTGATACATATTTGAAAACTCTTCTGTCAGTGTTGTTACTGAACTAGAGATTGCCAAAGCATAGGACCGCGTTTGACAAAATGACTCAAAGCCCAACACAGTTTCTGGGAGAGACTGGATATAGGTTCATGGAACTCTTTGTTCACTCATTCATTCAGTTTCTACTAAGTACTGGGCTCTGAAGATAGAAAAATGAATTTTTCAAACTAATTGAACAGACCCTCAAAGCTCACATTCTGTTAGGGAAATTCACACATGAGAGTAGATCATAATACAATTGTAAATTCATAATAGAGGTAACCCATTTAATTTGAGCACCAAAGAGGAAAGGTCCCCAGATTGACTGGGAGGAAGTGGAAAGGACTGGGAGGGATCATGGTCAGCAAAGGCTTCCTGGAGGAGTTGACATCTGCACTGAGTTATAAAAGAGTGGGAAAGACGTGGTGGTGGGTCAGAATGGTACTAACACTCAGGACACAAACTGTACCTTAAGTGTACAGAAACTATAAGCAAGTTAATTGCTGTTTTTTGTTTTGAGTAGACCTTCTTCCCCAGTGCTGTGTGGAAGACAGATTTGAAGAGAAGGCTAGGCACAAGAGACCAGTAAAACTGTTGAAATGGTGCCAGTGAATCATGATGGCCTAAACTTGACGTTACCAGCCATGGAGAGAAAGAGAATCAATCAACATTTATCATTCACATCAGTCTTTCATGACTGACTGACTTCGGGCTGAGGGAAGAGGAGAAAATATCAAGGATGACTGTCAGGTTTCAAGTTCGGTGATACCAGAGACAAGTACAGGGGCTAAGAGCAGCTCCAGGGAGAAAAATATGTTCAGTTTCAACATCATTGAGTGTGAGGTACCCGTGGGTCAAACCCAGGTGGATATGTACAGTGGGAAGCTGGGACTTGAGTTTGAAGCTCAGGCAAGATGCTAGAATTACACATCTGGAGGTCATCAGCATGACAGAACTGTGGCATCTGAGTGCAGAATGGAGGGACTTAATTGAACTGCTGCTTTGGGGCTCTGTAGATAGAACCTTGTCATCCCATCAGGCCCATGGTTTTTCTTCAGCCACTGAGACATGGTTGCCTCTTTCCACTATTTCCTTAGAACATTTGTGAAATGAAATATGTCCCAGTTCTATCATTTCTCCCTGTGCTGAGAAGTAATTATATATGGCACTTAACTGTATCTTCCCATATAGCACTCATGGCCAGGCTCTGTAGATAGTTCATCTACTCCATGTAGATGTTCATCTTCATTGCTTATATTCACCTGGCTCTCTGTGTACAAAATTTGCTTTTTTTTTTCTTGCAGGAACTTCTTTCTTGATTCTCAAGTTTTTCTTACAAATTCCCAAGACAACTTCAAGATTAAGTGTTAAATGGACAGCACTTGAAAGGTGTCTTCCATTCGTCAAGATTAAATCATTCCTTTTGTTATCACCACACATTGCTTGTTGTGGTTTAAAAACCACCATTTCTCTCCTTAGGGAAGAACCGTGGTGTTTCTTCAGTCAAGGTCCCACAGAGGGAGTTCAAAGAGTTGCAGCAACCTGGCGTGAGTAATCCCTGATTCCAGGTGGTGATGGGAGTTGTGTTTCACATTTTGCTTTATTTGACAAACATGTGAAAGACAGTCACTAAAAATAAGAACAGACGAGGCTTTGTTGCAGCTGAGTGGCTTGGCAAATCACTATACAGAGGAATCTTAGGACATGAAGGATTTGATACTGGGATAGAATCCAGCTGTCTTCTGAAGGGAAGGAAAATATCCTTTTTAAGAGCACTGAAGTTCTGGGATTTTTCTGGAATAACCACCTTTGTGAAGTATGGATTGTGTCCAGGGACTGTAACCTGAGAGGAAACAAAAAAAACAATCATCTGAGTGATTGCAGATGTTTCATGGTGCCAACACTAAAAACACTGACATCCACCACTAAAATGCAGCCTTTATGAAGCACACATAACCAGCTGCCAGGCCTCCCAGGCTAGGAACAGCTTCAGGCCGACTCACTGAATGAGCTGTCCAAGGCCTGTTCCCTGGAGTTACGAAGTGAAATAATGCGACCAGTCCTTTATCTGGAAATGTAAGCTCGGAGAAGGAAGCCACAGACTGATGCTCTCCCCATTTTTATGGAGAGCAAAGGTAAAGATCTGACTGTTACCCTTTGTTCAACTCTGTACTTAAATCCTGATTGAGTATAGAGATTATTTATAAGTGGAATTCTGTTCTCAATTTATTCCATTTCCCTTGCAGCTGATCTAAGTGTACAAGTTTATTGCTTCCTCAAAAGGCTTTGATTTTACCTGGCTTTCTCCCTGAGTCTGAATCTTCAGCTAGATTGATTGATTTCAGTGGAACAAATCAGGAAAAAGGACGAATGCTAAACTAAACAGAGATGATATCTACTGAGAAAGACCTTTTTAAAAAGAGGCTTTATTTATGTATTTGACAGAGAGGAGGAGAGGGAGCATGAGAGACCAAGGGAGTGAGCAGGTGCGAGCCCCCTATTCGGGGTGGGGGGGAGTGAGAGGGAGAAGCAGTCTCTCCACGCAGCAGAGAGCCTGACTGGGGGCTCAGTCCCAGGACCCTGGAATCATGACCTGAGCTGAAGGCAGACCCTTAACCAACTGGGCCATCCAGGTGCCCCTGAGAAATACTTTTATTATATATGGAAAAGGAAAAGAATGGGGGAAATCATTTACATAAGCCCCAACTGGTATATATTTTAGTCATTCATTTCAGCTTCCAAAGTCTTGCCTTCCAGCCTTGTCCTAGAACTAGCAGCTAAAGCCAACAGGTACTACATTAGTCTAAAAGGAAATGAACAACACATAACTTTATAAAGGTGTGACTTATTTTTGGGATTACATAAAAGTAACTTAGATTCATTATAAGGACCCCACACACACACACACTTTTTTTCATGGAATGAAAATGTCACTGTAACAGGAAAAGGCATTTTTAGGCAAAAATTTACAGTGAATTGAGGTCTTTCCAGTTCTAGGAGAGATTCTTAGGATTAACAGCTGCTGGGCCCTGCTGCTGGGCTCTGTAGGAATAACCTATGAAACAGAGAAGCTCTGAATCCTACAGTTTTATGAACTGCAAAACATGTCTTTCATTATTTCACCTTTAGGACATAACAAAATACAAAACCAGTTTTTACTAACAAGTAGATGACCACCTCTTCCCAGGAGCCACTCTGTACAGAAAAACTGCTTGTAGCTCACAACAGATCCACTAGGCAAAGCAGAAGAGTCTTGAGAGTCTTAGAGAAAGTCATATCAAGGAGGAAGAGGCACAATCTGGCCAACTAAATCAGGTACTTATTCATTTAGTGCATTCACATACATCTAATTTGGGCTCAACCTAGTCCCAGCTTCCCTCTAGGAATAAATGACTCAAACATCTTCATAGAACTAAACCTGGAACTTTACTTGCATTGATTAGAACTCACCATCATTTGCTTATGAAAGGGCTGCAAAATATGTCTGTCACTTGTTTTATATAACGGTAAAATTTATGGATCAAAATTTTTTAATAATGAATTTTAGGGAACTTGTGTCCCAATCCATTTTTTTTTTTAAAGATTTTATTTATTTATTTGACAGAGATCACATGTAGGCAGAGGCAGGCAGAGGGGTAGGGGGAAGCAGGCTCCCTGATGAGCAGAGAGCCCAACGCGGTGCTCAATCCCAGGACTCTGGGATCATGACCTGAGCCGAAGGCAGAAGCTTTAACCCACTGAGCCACCCAGGCGCCCCCCCCAATCCATTTTTTTATAGCACAAATTATGTTTCACGAAATGGGCATTGAAATGGTATTCCATGAAACTTGGAAGTACTTTGGCTACATTGTTATTTATTCTTACTAATAATAAGGTTCATTCCATCTTTTATCATAGAACATATCGCAATAGGTTTTGGCTTCTATTTAAAATACTGCCAGTTGGGAAAAAACATGATTTGTTTGGTATGTTCCTATTATTCCCACCTCTCCCATTCCCTGCCAAATGCAAGTCTGATGATGTCCTTTCCTTCTGTCCTGATGTATCTACTTTTGGGACTTCCCAGACTTATTTCAGATTCCTTCTAGGCAAGTACTGCAATTTCTGAAATGCTTTAGTAACTATAGTAAGGGTTGTATACTTACATTTATTACATAGGACCCAGGCAAGAGAAGAAGATAATACTCTCCAAATTTGTTGGTTCTGTAAGGGCAGATATGTTTTCTGTCTTGGACTTCTACAATTACATTCGGTAATGGATTTCCATTCTGATCAAAAACTTGACCCTTTACACCTGCAAGACAAAAACAACATTAAATGTTAACACTACATTTTACGACCTGTGAAAAAATATTCTTGTAGTTATTTAAGAGAAATACACCCAATATTTATTAAGCTGCTTGGATAATAAGTATTTAAGAGAAGGCAAACCTTTCCAAAAAATTGAGATATAATTGTCATAAAACATTAGTGTCAGATGTACAACATAATGATTTGATATATGTATATTTGTGAAATGATCACAATATATCTAGTTAACATAGTTCAATATTTTTTTTTAGTTTTTATAAATGGATGTTAAATTTTGTTAAATTTTTTTTTCTGCATCTATTAGGATGATTTTTTTTTTTTTAAGATTTTATTTATTTACTTGACAGAGAGATCACAAGTTAGGCAGAGAGTCAGGCAGAGAGAGGCGGGGAAGCAGGCTCTCTGCTCAGCAGGGATGCTGAGGCAGATGCGGGGCTCGATCCCAGGACCCTGAGATCATGACCTGAGCCGAAGGCAGGGGCTTAATCCACTGAGCCACCCAGATGCCCCTCATATTATTTTTATCTTTCATTTTGTTCATGTGGTATATCATGCTGATTGACTTTGCACATGTCAAGCCCTCCTTGCATCCCTGGAATAAATTCCACTTGATCAAGGTCTTTTTAATGTATTGTTGAAGTTGGTTTGCTAATACTTTGTTGGAGGATTTTTGCATCTATGTTCATCAGGGATATTGGCTTCTAATTTTCTTGTAGTGTCACTGGGTTTGCTATCAGGGTAATGCTGGTCTTGGAAAATGAGTTTGAGAGCACTCTCTCCTTTTTTTCCCCCCAAGAGTTTGAGGACTGGTATTAAATCATCTTTAAATGGTGGAATTCACCAATGAAGCCATCTAGTCTTGGGTTTTTATTTGAATTAGTAATCAAAAACATGCCAAAAATCTCCTTACTAGTAAAGGGTCTGTTCAAATTTTCTATTTTTTCCTGATTCAGTCTTGGTAGGCACTTGCTTCTATGGATTTCACTATCATCTAGGTTGTCCAGTTTGGGGGTATATAATTGTTTAGTCTTTTATGATCCTTTTCATTTCTGGGGTATCAGTTGCAACATCTCTTTCATTTCTGATTTTGAGTTCTTGCTGTCTTTCTTGGTGAGTCTAAGCTAAAGGTTTATCTTTTCAAAAAACCAACTCTTAGTTTTATTGATTTTTTTCTATTGTCTTTTTAGTTTCTATTTCATTTAATTCTTCGGATCTTTGTTTCTTCATTCTCCTTTGAGCTTTTTTTTCTTTCTTTTTTTAGTTCGTTGAGGTGTAAAGTTAGGTTGTTTGAGATTTTTAAAAAATTTTAAATCCAGTATAGTTAACATACAGTGTTATATTAGATTCAGCTGTACAATACAGTGATTCAGCAATTCTGTGAGATCTGTTTCTTAATGCAGGCATTTATCTCTCTGAACTTCTCTCTTAGAACCGCTTTTGCTGCATCCCTTAAGTTTTGGTATGTTGTATTTTCATTTCATTCATTTCAAGATTTTGATTTCTCTTTTGACCTAGTTGTGTGGTGGCATGCTGTTTCATCTCTGAATATTTGTGAATTTTCCAGTTTTCTTCTAGTAATTGATTTCTAATTTTATACCACTGGGGTTGGAAAACATAGTTGATATGATTTCAGTCTTTGTAAATTTTTTTTTTAAAGATTTTATTTGAAAGAGAGCAAGAGTGAGAGAAGGCACCAGCAGGGAGAAGGGCAGAGGGAGAGGGAAAAGTGCTCCCCACTGAGCAGGGAGCCTGATGTGGGGCTCGATCCCAGGACCCTGGGATCATGACCTGAGCCAAAGGCAGATGCTTAACCAACTGAGCCACCCAGGTACCCCAGTCTTTGTAAATTAAGACTTATTTTGTGGCATGACATATGATTTATTCTAGAGAATGTTCCATGTGCACTTAAAGAAAATGTGTATTCTGCTGCTGTTGGATGGAATGCTCTGTATATGTTAAGTATCATTTTCTGTCTGGATGACCTATCCATTGATGAAAAGTGGGATATTAAAGCCCTTGCTGTTACTATATTGCTGTCTATTTTATCCTTTAGGTCTGTTAATGTTTGCTTTATATAGTTAAGTACTCCTATGTTATATCATTTTGTTGGATTGACTCCTTTATAATTCTATAATAACCTTGTTTCTTACTGGTTTCTTAAAGTCTGTTTTGTCTGATGTAAGTATAGCTATCCCAGCTTTCTTTTGGTTTCCATTTGTATGGAGTATCTTTTCCACCCCTTCACTTTGAGTCTGTTGTGTCCTTATATCTGAGGTGAGTCTCCTATAGGCAACATATATAGATGGGTCTTATGGTTTTTTATTTTTTTTAATCTATCCAGTCATTCTTTTGATTGGAGAATTTTTTAAAAAATTTTTTTATTTGACAGAGAAATCACAAGCAGGCAGGGTAGAGAGGCTGGCAGAGAGAGAGGGGGAAACAGGCTCCCCACTGAGCAGAGAGCCCGATGTGGGGCTCAATCCCCAAACCCTGAGAACCCTGAGATCATGATCTGAACCTAAGGCAGAGACCCAACCCACTGAGCCACCCAGGCACCCCTTGATTGGAGAATTTGGTCCTTAAAGCAATTACTGATAATTATGTACTTATTACCATTTTGATCATTGTTTTCTGGTTGTTTTGTAATTCCTTTGCTCTTGTTCTCTTCCTTTGCAATCTGTTGGTTTTCTGTAGTGGTATGCTTAGATTCCTTGATCTTTTTTTACATACAGGTTTTAGCTTTGGTTACCTTTGACACTTACGTAAAACTGTAACAGTCTATTTTAAGTTGATAATAACATGATTGCATTCTAAACCTTTGTATGTTTACTCCCTCCTGCCTACATTTTACATCTCATTACCTTGTATATCCATTAACAAACTATTATAGTTATTTTTGCTACTTTGTCTTTTTAACCTTCATAATAGCCACTACCTTTACAACATTAGATTGTTCTGAATTTTATTAAAGATTTACCTTTACCAGTGAGTTTTTGTGTTACTAATTAGTACCCTTTCATTTCAGCCCTAAGGAAGTTCCCTTAACCTTTCTTGTAAGCCTGGTCTAGCGGTGATGAACTCCTTAACTTTTGCTTGTCTAGAAAATCTTCTCTCTCCTTCAATTCTGAAGGACAGCTTTGCCAGATATTCTTGGTTGGCAATTATTTTCTTTTAGTATTTTGAATATATTGTGACACTCCATTCTGGCTTGCAAAGCTTCTGCTGAGGGAAAAAAAAAAAAAACTTTGATAATATTATGGGGATTCCCTTGTATGTAACAAGTTGTTTTTCTCTTGCCACTTTTCAGATTTTCTAGCTTTAACGTCTGATGCTTTGATTATAACGTGTCTTGGTGTGGGTCTGAGTTCATCTTATTGGGAACTCTCTGGCCATCCTGGATCTGGAGGTCTGTTTCCTTCCCCAGGTTAGGGAACTCTTCAGCCATTCATATAAGTTTTCTGTCCCTTTCTCTCGCTCTTCTCTTTCTGGGACCCCTGTAATGCAGATGTTGGTATGCTTAATGTTCTCTCATAAGTCCCTTAAGCTATCTCTACTCTATTTTCTTCTTTTCTTTTTGCTACTCTGACTGGATTAGTTCCATTGCCCTGTCTTCAAGTTCACTGATTTTTCTTCATCTATTCTGGTGTTGAATCTGTTGTACTCTTCACCTGTGTGACTTCTATTTGGTGGTGTCTTATAGTACCTCTTTGTTGAAATTCTCATTTCATTCATGCACTATTCTGAGTTCAGTGAGCATATTTATGGTCCTTATTGGAACTTTTTTTTTAAAAGATTTTATTTATTTATTTGACAGAGAAGGAGAGAGAGAAAAGAGTGCATGCACATGAACAGGGGCAGAGGGAGAAGCAGGCTCCCTGCTGAGCAGGGAGCCTGATATGGGACTCGATCCCAGGATCCTGGATCATGACCCGAGCTGAAGGCAGCAGCTTAACCAGCTGAGCCACCCAGGGATCTCTATTGGAACTCTTTATCAGGTAAGTCACTTATCACCATTTCAGTAAGGTCTTTTTTGAGGCTTTATCTTGTTTTTTTGTTTGGAATATGGTCTTCCAGTCCTGGAGGAGTGGTCTTTTGTAGATGAACCTCCTCATTCAACTCTGTGCTAGTTCTTAGTTGTTTCTCAAACCTTTGTGATTGTCTTTATGCTTAGTAGTTCCCAGTAGTTGAGGTTGTGCCCAGACCTATCAGTACCTAGAGTCAGGCCCACTGTACACCAGACCCTCAGACAGAAATTTTTAAGTATGCAGATGAACCTCTTTCAGGGGAAGACAGGGATGGATGTGCCTCCGGTTCCCTTTACACCAAGCCCTGGGGTGAGAGCCAGTCAAGAACTGTTTGCTAGTGTCCTGTTGGAGCCATGAACACAAACACTGAACACATGAACACTGGCTACCAGAGCTACTAAGAGATATCCCCTGGGTGGTAACCCCAAAAACTGGGGCACCAGATTCATGCACAGACTTCCTTTTGGGAGTGACTGGTGACCTGGATGGAGGGAGAGTGCAAACACGGTGTTTGCTGGCCTCCATCTTTGGCGAGTATCTCAGTAGACCCCTAGAGGTGTGTTAAATTGGATGCCTGCCCCTCAGGTCAAAGCTTTAAGACCAGCAAACAGGCCTTTTCCACAGAAAACCCCTGGGCATCTTTCAGTTGGCTGGCTCTGCAATGGGCTCTGGCAGGCAGCCAGGTGC
The DNA here is from genome assembly GCF_963455335.1 of Martes martes. Taxonomy (NCBI): domain Eukaryota; kingdom Metazoa; phylum Chordata; class Mammalia; order Carnivora; family Mustelidae; genus Martes; species Martes martes. The sequence goes on along the minus strand of NC_137895.1, from coordinate 47,876,985 downwards.
ACCTTTGTGGCCCCTTTAAGAACTATTTCCCAGTTTGCTATAGCCTTGAGGGTCTTGTGGATGCAAGCCCTGTGACTTTCAAAGCTAGGTGTTTTCAGGGATTGTTTGCGTGTGGCTTTTAAAATCTGGCACAAAGGGGTTCAAACCTTTTGCTGCTTGGAGTTGTGAGCTCCTTCCACATGGTTGCTGCAGCAGGGATGGGGCATATGGCAGGACTGTGTCTCAGCCTCTCCTACCCATTGCAATATAAATTTATTCTCATTCGCCCAGCCTGTAGGAATGGCTCAGGTAGTTTCTGGGTTTCTTTCAGAAGGAACTGTCCCATATATAGCTATGGAGTCCGTGTGTCTGTGGGAGGAGATAAATTCAGGATCCTCCTACATTGCCATCTTGAACCAGAACTTGGTAAACTTATTTCTGAGGTAACTTAAAATACAGCCAAGCTAACAATCAGATTTATAGGCTAAATTTGTTTGTTGTCAAATATTCCATTTATAGTACCTGTGCTAAAAACCTAAATCCATGCCTATCCTTTCCAAGTTGCTTACTCAGTCACCAAACTACAACAACATTGCCCTTGGTAGATTCCGCTAAATTCTAAATTAAAAACTGCCGGTGTATTTACAACAAGTTGGGGAGGTGGTGGTGCCTGGCTGGCTCAGTCAGTGGAGTATGTGATTCTTAATCTTGGGATCATGAATTTGAGGCCCACATTGGCTGTAGAGATTACTTTTTAAAAAAAATGGCAGTGTAGTAACTTAAAATAAGATACTTACCTATATGGGACTCATTAGTTTTGTCTCATGGTCAAACTAGATGGGAAACAATTATAATCACAAGATTGCTTGGAATCATGGAATTGACTAATGGTGTCTTATTACTAATAACAGGAGTGAACATTTATCGTTAGTGTATTTTAGGCTGTATGGCAAATGCTTAACATGCATGTTCTCATTGAATCCTCACATTAATTCTATGATGTAGGCAATATCACACTTTCACAGATGAGGAAACTAAGGCTTTGGATTATTAAATAACCTTAAGCTCCCAGAGCCTGGCTGTAAATCCACACTACTCTCCAGAGCCCGTACTGAACCTGACACCATACCCCGCACCTCAAATTTCAGGAGTACAACTAATAAAAGATCATTTTAAATGTTTTAACAGTTCACCTTCCACTGTGTTAACTCAGTGACAGACACATCATCTTAATGACATGAGAAGAAGCCACAAGGGAAAAATGACCCTGAACTACCCCTAGACCAATTATTTACTGGAGCAGAAAAACATGAAGCATATTAGTTTCCTTCAGAAAAGTTTAAAATGTTAAAGTTTTGATAGCAACATAATCTTTGCCTCGAACAGTAAGTAAACTCCTGGTTGACCCCAAGCTGCCTTTTACTTTCCTAAATTCTTGACTCTTCATTCCTTCCATCTTAAACCACAAGGGGGCAGGGTTGATGTGCTTATATATTTTTAAGTAGGTCGTACATACTTGGTTACAGGGACAGGCAGATAAATATTCTTTATAAAACCTCGTGTAAATGGACTTGTAAGCCCTCCAAATTAATGACAGTCATGCTACAATGTGCATGTTACTTCACCGTTTACAAAGCTCCTTCACTGACATTATTATGTCAGCACAATACTTCAGAGCCCACCTTAATTCAGTGCTTGGAAAATAACCCTTACAGCTAGACTGAAATTCCAGAAAGACTAGTGTGGTTATGTGGAGCATATTTTTTGTTCAGCTGCACTCCCACGTTGATGTTGATAAAGGAGAAATTTTAGAATAGGCAGAGGAACACCAAATAAGGAAATACAATAGAAAGGCTAAATTACTATGTGCTCATGATGAAAATCTAGTAGCAAAATACCAGAATACTGATCAAGAGAGGACCCAATAATCTTAATAAATACTAAGAGGATGTTGATGAAAAATTACTTTTTAACATCCCTTATCACAGGGTATCAGCCTACTTCATACATGTCTCACCCCTCTGAATTCACCAATAATCTTTGTGTGCCTGTGCTGTGGGGGTGCTGGAGGTTGGGGAGAGAGGTGATAAAAGGAGGGTGGGGCATGTATGGGCCAAGGGACGTTCTTAATTATCCTTGCACTCAGCCCTGGACCCCGTGTGCTTCTGACTCTTCCCTCCATCTCTCCAGCAGGTAGAAAGCTTTGCAGTGAAGCATGCAGACAGTTCTAGGAGTTGTGTGGTTATGCAACCCTCCTAGACACAAACCCACACCCACTTTAGCCCTGCATAGTAGCCTAACTACTATGCCAATTTCTGAAGCCATTCTGAACGGAATAAAAGAACTTGCACCCTGGCCATGCAGAGATGCAGCCTGGCTAAAGAAGCTCAAACCTAGGGGCGCCTGGGTGGCTCAGCGGGTTAAAGCCTATGCCTTCGGCTCAGGTCATGATCCCAGGGTCCTGGGATCGAGCCCCGCATCGGGCTCTCTGCTCATCGGTGAGCCTGCTTCCTCCTCTCTCTCTGCCTGCCTCTCTGCCTATTTGTGATCTCTGTCTGTCAAATAAATAAATAAATTTAAAAAAAAAAAAAAAAAAAGAAGCTCAAACCTTATGACTCTACCACCATCACAAGCACTGTGTTTCTCTGGTGAGTGGTTTCCAAAACATGGTCCCTGGACCCACAGCACCAGCATGTCCTTGGGAAAGATGCGCCATTCAAGACGCACTAAATCAAACTCCAGGGCTGGGCCCGGCAATCTGGGTTTTCACAAACCCTCCAGGGAGTCTGTTGTACAGGGTTGAGAACTACCACTCTTGCCCCGGTTGGTCTGTCTCCCTATGATAAAAGCTAGACAGCTGTCAAAGGACCAGGCTGGGAAGACTGCCAGCACCAGGTGGGTCATTTGGCAGTTGCAGGGTATGAGCGCTTTGAAGCTAATGGTGCGAAGTCAGCACCTCGGTACTAGAAAAAGGCAAAATGGCATGTCTAGTGTTCTCCGGATCTGTGATACTATGTGACAAGTGACAGGCAAACTGGGCATTTTCTAGATGGGTGATGACACAACAGAGTAATAACCTATTTTCCTCGATCTTTTGTGAGAAAAAATTTTAAGTACTCTGGATTTTTCACCCCCATATTAAAAGCCACACATCATGCTTTCTCTTCTATGAACTGATGGGCATTGCATTTCTCACGCGCTACAGATATTCATGCAGAGAAAATTCTTAATCATTAGTTCTGGCACTCAGATGAGGCTATACCAGGAAAACAAATAGGGGCTTGCATTTCCTCAACCCAAAGGTTTTGCCAGATGCTATGTCTTGTGTTAACAGGAATTAATAAAAAAAAAAAAAATCTTACAAACCTAGGTGCACCTGTTTTATATATTCAATCAGTGAGGCTTTGTTTTTATTCCAGAAGAATGGAAGCTTCTCCTCATGAGGATATTTACAGCATGACAGCTCCAACGTAATTTCAAAACACTGGGCCCAGATGTAGTTGTAATCTTGCATTCCACCTAAACACAAACATATTTAATTTTTTGAGGTCTAAAATTGCAATGCAGTCAAGTATCCTGTACCTTGGGGACAAGTGAATCAGACAGTTCCCCGGAAAGTACATGTAAACAGGAAAAGATGAATCTGACATATTCGCATGTAAACACAGGACTTGACATTTTATTAGCCAGGCACGAACAGGCAATCCTAAATACTCCCATATGGGTAACTGGATCAGAGTGGACCCAAGTTCAACCATGTACCCACAGAGGGGGAGGGGGAGGGTCAGTCCTTTTTTGTCGATCACACAATACAAAAAGGATTCATCAGCATACATTTCTTCATAAATTACATTCTAAAACACACATAGAATGATACTTTTTAGAAATTATTCACAAACCATTCATAAATACACTATGTAAGCTAAGTACACTCATCTGGAGAACAATGGCTAACATTTCGTGAGCGTTCACTAGGACTGGGTACCATTTGAAGAGTTTGTCATGGCAGTGACTCCCCATGTCTTACAGACAAGGAGACAGTCCCTGAGGGTAAGTGACATGCCAGTGAATGTCAAGCCCAGCACAGGCCATCATGCTCAAGGCCCTGTACTCCTGCCCATGAAACGGAGCTGCTTCGGGGATAAAAGGAAGGGGGCCCGGCCGGCTCTCAGGAGAGAAGAGACCCATGCCCCCCTCCCAGTTCTCACCTCTGGAGACCCTATTTTGAGAAGGTTATAATCTTATTTCATATTTCCCAGATGCAAAACTTTTCATATTTTAAAATCTGAATTACCGATCTTAAACTTGATGACTGAAAAACACCCTTGTCATTAGATTGTCCAGAAACATTTTCTTTCCTTCCTTGGTGGTACAGTGTATTTTATAATCCATGGCATCTTGGTTGGATTTGATGAAGTACGGTAACTTTGAAGGAAGTTACTTTCTGCCAGATTTTAACTTGTTAAACTTGATTATCTGCCTAATAAAATATGTATTCTCAATTCCATCAGGAAGTAGTGAGTTGGGGAAAAAAACTTCACGTTAAGAAAATAGTTAAAATATATCAAAATTTTATATTAAGTAATATCTATGTCGGTCTAGATTCTAGCAGGAAGAATTCCTCTGTCCTTTGTATTTACTTACCTTCTAAGTTTTGTATTTCTGACCTTGTTTTCACCAAGAAATAAGAGAGAAAAGAAAGAAAGAAAACCGAAGTCCTTGGTTGGATGCTTCTCAGGTAGAAAGAACGTAAACGGCAGAACAGGTGTCCAAAGCGCGCAGGGGTGGGGCTGCAAAGCATGGAGTATGCACGGCTCTGGATAAAGGGGGTCAGGCCTGGGGCACAAAACCTCCAGACTGAGCCGGAATGCTCTAAGCTCCTCACAGTGGCTGGCTCTGCCTGCTTTTCTTCTCCGGATACACCATGTCCACCCAGGTCCACTTGGAAACAGTTCCCGACAGCAACGTTAGATTCCTGGCTCATTTCCCACACCTCTGGAGCTGCCCCAAGGGTTACAGAATGCCCCCAAGGGACGACTCTGCCCCCGGGTGGGAGGGAGCCCTCTGCCGCCTGTGAAGAGTGAGGAGCAGGGACCAGGCCTGTGGCGGGAGCCATGTCGGGGACAGCAGGGAGAAGCATGGGCTGCTGTGGGGTCTCACTGGCCCCACTGTTTACACGGAGGTCTCTGCTAACTTACATTGCCTGGTGGAAGGCTGGCAGAGACATGAAAGCTTGGGCAACGGAACAGCATCGCCAGCGCCTCCACAGTGACACCGGGAAAGGGGTCTGTGTGCCGGGACGCTAGCCCATAGTGTGCTTTGGACAGGGTCCGCTGACCCAGTCTCTAAGGGGGCAACTTCCACTGCGGCCATAGCCACGAGACCTGGTCCCCGCCTGCCCTCTCCCAGGCCCCCAACTAGCCCCAGTTCTCCTACACCCCTGGGCTCGCTTACACGATTCTTTTCACAAGAACATTCTTGTGAATGTTCATCCCGTGATCCCTATACGGCAGTCTCCTTACTCCCTCCCTCATGGGCCAGGCAGAAAACTGGAGCCCCCTCAACTCACCTCGTATCCAGCTGGAGAAGCATTTTTGTTCAGTTTGCAAAGTGGCTTTAAAAATCATGATACCTCATGTACAAGTTCAGCTTATTTTACAAACCGGATGGCCTGGCAATATTTGGATCCCACGGGCACATGGCCATCGTAGCTGGATTAGCAGCTGCCCCTGGTTGATGTGACATAGCATTACACTTCTCTAGGGTCTTCTCTACTCCCGATTGTATCCTGGCCTTCCACCTCTGTGGCACACTGTACCTTTTCTAAATCTCTCCTTTTTATTCTAATTACAATGCCACCACAATTACTTAGTTGCACGTTGCTCTTTCCTATTAAGCCTGAGGGTAGGGGCTGCATCCTGGCAGCCTTCCTGGCGTAGTTCCCAGCTTATGTAGGTAAACGCTGAGCAAGTATCTGAGCCACTCTCGGGCAGTCAGCTCCCCTCCCCATCCCCCTGCTTCTGGGACATTAGCTGACAGAGACATGACATAAGGGATAGCATCATGCGCAACAAACTTTGACAACTGCGGGTCAACAAAAGCCAGCTGGCATCTCTGGAGGAAGGCAAGAAGGAGAATGCTAGAAGGGAAGAGAAACTTACCTTTGAGTGGATACCAAGAGTAGCCATTTGTGATTCCATTAGGAAAGTTCATTTTGTTTTTACACTGGTCTCCTTTCTTCATGGTGGGATTTCTAGAAGCGTAGGTATGTGCAAGGTACTGGAAAACATCGTCGTCAGGGGTTAAGCTACGGGAGTGTGATGTCCCTGTCGCTGTATGTGAAAGACAAAGCAAGACCTTTCTGTTGGTGTCAGAGTACGAGCACTTGGAAGCGCATGGGGCGCTGTGTCAGCAAACATGCCATCGCTTCACCTGCAGAAACCCTGCTTTCCCCGAGGGACCTCCACCCACTTCCATGAGTGCTCCTCGTTTGTAACGAACACAGAGTGGTACCACACAAAATAAACCAGATGCGTATTCCAACTCCTCCTATATCAGCTTCCAAGTTAGATATCCTCTCAGTCACTCTCGCTAATTTCTCAAGGCTGGTGAACTCTCCTTGCATACTGTAGGGGTTAAATAAAGGCACTGCTCTCATTTTAAGTCCTCATCCCAGAGTTTTAAAAGGAGTCAAATGACTGCTCCTGGATTAGCAAAGAAGGGTACGTTCTGGTTTTATTTTGTTTCAGGCCTTTTGCCTATGTGGGGTATTCTAACCCAATTTTACTATCTTCCCGATGACCCTCCAGTAACCCTGTGGGTCGTCAGGTCAGCCACACTGCCCACCTGCAGCTTATAAACAGTAGGACGGGTGGCTCAGAGGTGAGCAAACGCCACCCATGGCAGCGAAGACAAGAAGGCACACTCCTCCCCTCCAGAGGTCGGCTTTGCAGCCCCACTTGGAACTCAGGAGGCCAGGCTGGCCATTGTTTGCTCACCTGGAACACCATTGTCAAACGGATAGCTGGCCACCAGGGCACCGCCGTGGAGGTTTGCAGAGAGGACAAACGTCTCTGTCTTCAGCCACTCCATGACGGCCACAGTTTCAGGCTGCCTTGATACATTGTTAAATTCAAAAGCATCCGGGAAATTTCTATTCAGGTCATAGAAGTTAGTATTTTCCCTTTAAAAGAAAGAATATTTTAGGGTTTGCTGATGGTATATGAGGGAGTGGATTCGTGCCGCGCGTATCCCTTTGGTTTGGGCCCCAGGTGTTCTTCCAGATGTGAACACAGGGAACGTGGACATTGTCCCAGGAGCCTCGGGTGGGCCACACTTGGCATTCACGCACTCTGCAGCCCCTCCGTGTGACCTGCTCTCGCCAGTGGGATAGTAGCTGCTGTGCGGTAAGCCGGGCTGTGATGAGTGTTTGCATTTTGGAGCTCTTGGAACACTCTCTTTGGGAAGCCTGAGCCTCTGGGCTAGCCCTGTGGAGAGTCTGCCTGGGGAAATGAGGAACCCAGGTGACAGCTAGAATTTAGACTCCAGCCATGTGCCAGGACCCAGCTGAGGCTCCAGACAGGATGGTACAGAGATTGGCCAGCCTTGCTCTGGCTTGTCCAAATTCCTAACTTACAGAATTGAGAGTAAATAAAAGGATTTAAATCCCTCAATTTAGGGATGTTTTGTTGCATGGCAACTGATAACAGAAACATGCTATTTTATACAAATGTATTTCTGGAAAATGGACTAGCCATGTTTAAATAGACTAGAAAAACCTAAAGTTGAAGGGAATCAAGTGGTGAGATTTTATATTTTTTATAAAAGCAAACAAATGTTTGGACAAATATAAATGTATACTAGACATTTGAGAAATTCTAAACTTCCTGAGGCAGATTGCAACAAAATAAACTGTTTAAATCAGAAATATTGTAAGACTCCCTGTTCTTTTTTTAAAGACTTATTTATTTATTTTAGAGAGAGAGCATAAACAGGGGGAGGGACAGAGAGAGAGAGAAGCAGACTCCCCACTGAGCACAGAGCCCAACAGAGAGCTCGTGGAGCTCGATCTCACGACCCAGAGATCATGACCTGAGCCAAAATCGAGTCAGACACTTAACCGAATGAGCCAGCCAGGCGCCCTGATTCCCTCCTCCTTTTTCGGTTAGTTCTTGTACTGGCTTAAAAACCAGTAATTTTCTTACTGGTTTATTACTGAGGGTCTAGCTAGGCACTGGAGATTTCACAGTGAGCAACATGAGCGACAGAATTCCTGCCCCCAGGTAGCTTACAGATTCGTGTGGAGAGAGACATTGAACAAGAAATCAGACCTTAAAATTTGTGCTACAAGGGTGAAGTGGCAGGTGCTATGAACCAAAGGCCTAATATAGGACAGGTCAGGGCAGGAGTCTTTGAGGAAACACTGTTTAGCAGTGAGAGGGGTGAGGAGTGGGAAATGAGGTCTGCCTAGCGCCTGAGATGAGAAAGAACCAGGTCGGTCCAGGAGATGAAGGAGACTCCAAGCGGCTGGGGAGTGGTGAGCAAGGGCGAGCAGCAGGGTGGGCACAGGAGTACAGCGTCTTCTTTGGGATTTTACTTTTCATCTTCAAAGCAGTGGCAGCCTGAAGTGTTTTCAGCATGGCAATGACATGACCCAGGCCAAGCTGGTTCACTAACGAGGCCACGGGGTGCTGTCTGGTGGGGGCCTTATTCTAAATAGACCAGCGCATCATTACCTTCCATTACTGTAAAAACAGTCGGGCTTTATGACCGCTTCAAAGCCATCTGGGTTCATGGAAGGCATGAAGTGTATCCGGGTGCTGTTAATTAAATTTGTGATTTCCAAGTCTTTTCCGTCATTGGTTACAAGATGTTCAATTAAATGGAGTAGCAGCTCCCGCCCCACAGTCTGTATGTGTTAAAGACAAAATGGGATATTATTAGGTCAGAGGAAAACAGTCCCTAAAGCCCAAATTCCCCAATGAGGTATTCTACTACAGTTTGGTATTTGAAACCAAATCCAGCTGTGATACCACGTGGTGGCTCTGGCAAGTGGCAGTTAGTCACCGGGGCACTGAAAACTGTTAGCAAAAAAATTTTTTTTAAAGTTATTATTTTTTTAAAAAACGTACCCATCTGCAAAGAATTACTTTTTACAAAATGAATTAGGTGGGAGAAAGGCTACGCTTATTACATTTCCAATTTGTTTCCCTTCCAAAACACTTGCTGGAGTGGAAGGGCAGAGGCGGCATTGCGGAGGGCGGTGCGGACACACGCTGTGGTGTGTGTCTCGGCCAACAGCAGGGTGACAACCCCTGCATCAGACACGGTAGACAAATGTAGATTTTAATAGGGAAGAATTCAGGTTTGTAACAAGCATAACTTAAATAGATTTCAGACTTTAATATCCCCCTATTTCCAAACTCCCCTCACGCACACTTGTGCAACGTTTGACGTATCTGCCTATTTCTGATGGCCACATTCTTGTGTTACCGAAACTAGAGTCACTCACACATCATCCTCATAGGTTTTTTTTGTTTGTTTTGTTTTGTTTTGCTGTATCTTCTATACTATTGCTTCGTTTATATTTTCTTTAAATTGGCTCACTTTTTACTTACAGAAGAAATGAAAAACCTTTGTGTCATTACCATTTTGCTAGATAGGTTTCTGAAGTACACTGTTAAAAAGCAGGACTGAAAATAAAAATGGTCATATCCACCTACGATTATCTTATGTAGCACCAGTGACTGGGAAACTAGAGACCTACAGGAGATCTCGTTTTATAATTCCCAATTGTGAGGACTATTTTGTTATTATAAAAAAAAAAGTCATCCACACATCAGCCTCATTACAGAAAGATTTGACTAGACTCGATCAACGTGTCTCTATAACCCTGGGTTCAAGGAATCTGCTTCTGAGAAAGGAATGCTGGCCTCTTACCTAGGATCAGCTGCTGCTGAGGGTTAGTCCCTGGGAAATGTGGGGCCGTGGTGATTAGGGGCTGGCTCTAGAAGCACTCATGGAGGCAGTGAGCAGGACAGGAGTTTCCAGTTACAACTCCAACCATATGAACTCACTGCGGTGCAATGGATGAGCAATCCTCGAACGGTCATTTCTCCCTCTAGTCCCCCCACCGGCAAGGAAAGAAACCACATTTTGTGAATCTGTTATCCTAATGAACATGGAATACTTGAAATCGGGACTCAGGAGATTTGGAAGATGTAAATTACATTTTCACAGATAGCCATCAATTTCAGAGTGGAAATATATTCAATTGACTTCACTCTTTTCCTACTTATTTCTATCTTCTTCTACTACCTTGATTTTTTTTTTTTTGTTAAGATCTTATTTATTTGACAGACAGAGATCACAAGTAAGCAGAGAGGCAGGCAGAAAGAGAGGAAGGGAAGCAGGCTCCCTGCTGAGCAGAGAGCCTCATGTGGGGCTTGATCCCAGGATCCTGGGATCATGACCTGAGCCAAAGGCAGAGGCTTAACCCACTGAGCCACCCAGGTGCCCCTTGATTTTTGTTTTTATAGTCAAAATTGTCAGCTTATGGGGCACCCGGGTGGCTCAGTGGGTTAAGCCTTCAGCTCAGGTTACAATCCTGTGATCAGCCTTACATCAGGCTCCTTGTTCAGCAGGGAGTTTGCTTCTCCCTTCTGCCTCTGCCCTTGCTCACTCTGTCTCTCAAATAAATAAAATCCTAAAAAAAGAAAAAAAAAACACAAAAAACTGTCAGCTTGAAAAAGTCCTTACAAACTAATAACCAAAAAAGTCAAGTAAGCCACACACTAGGTTTCCAGTTGTCTGTTTTAGGAGCTCAAGCACTCTGGAAGCAACCTCATGAGCTACGTGCTGGCCAGTGGAAGTGCCTTGGTGCATCTCGTTTGTGAAAAGTTGGTTTACATGTGGAAAGTGTGGCGATTTAAGGAGCGTTCTGCCGAGGGGTGGGTGAGGAGGAGAAGGTTAGAGAAAGGGAGGAGGCCGTGACCAGGAGTCACTTGTAGCTCCTGAAATTTCTAAACGTCAGTTGCGCCTGTCAGATGGTTGGTTCAGTTAGAGGACGAATCAGGAAGAACCCCAGGTCCATCTGAGTCCCCAGTCAAGGACAGAGGAGCCATGTCTGAGTCCCCATGTGGCTCAAGATGTGACTTTCCCTCAACTTTCTCAACTGAATAATCTCAAGCATGCCACAACTCAAGACGGGAGTTGGCAAAGACATTCACCCAACTCAAAGCAAATGAGAACAAAGAGGAGTCGAGGAGCTACAGTTAGGCTACAGAACGAGACTGAGGCCCGAGCAGAACGGAAAAGTTAATGTTTATCATTAACAGAGGGCAGGGGCTTGGGGAGATAAGTGTTCCTACCAAGGGCTTAGAAGTAGAAGATGCTATTAACAGCTAAAAACTATGTATTTTCAATGATTACAATTTCCAAGTTTTCCCTCATTTTTTTCTTGACTTTGGAAGAATCTTCTGATAATTCCTTATTTTGTGAAAATATTTATCAAGTTCACTGGTTACTTGAGTTTCACTTTGGTTTTATCCTAAGTAAAATGAAATCTCATACTTATTTAAAGGGTAACATAGAATATGACACCCATTTTATTTTATATCCTTTTAATTCTTCTCATTCTCTTACTACAGAAAATCCACAGATTTCTAGAATGATGTTTGGCAAATATTAATGATGGTTATTTCTGAGCGATAGTATTCTGAATAATTTTTACTCCTTTTATTTTTCTGGCATCACTTTTTTTTTTTTTTTTTTTTTTTTAAAAAGCAGAGCAGAGAGCCCGATGCGGGGCTCCATCCCAGAACCCTGGAATCACGACCCGAGCCAAAGGCAGAGGCTTTAATCCACTGAGCCACCCAGGTGCCCCCTGGCATCACTTTTCAAAGAAAACCTTTATTATTTTTACGAAACCAATAAAATCATGATTCTTTCAAGTAAACAAATGTAAAGCTGAGGTATTTTCTGTTTTGTCTCCATATTCCAAAACAAATCATTAAGTCCTTAACTACAGAGGATAAGTAAAAAAAACCTTGGAAATATGGTAAAGAACCAATAAAGAGTCCGGTAATTTAAAAAATGCTGAGGTTAAACAGCTAAAATTTCAGGGAGTTAAAGTCCTCTCTTTTTGTTGGGCTATATTTTGCTGCCTTCCTAACAGCAGATTTATGCCAAATATTATTCAAATTAATTCTTCCCAACCTTAGTATAAATGTTTCAAGCACTCATTCATGTTTTATGCATAAACCTCCCTTCTTTAAAATTAAGTCTTTGAATATGAAACCTTAGAGAGTCCAGATTTTTAAAAAAGAACACGGTCAAAGCAATCCCAATAGCTTAATCAGCTTTCCATTTAGCACGCTCACTTCCTCTCTGTGAGGGTGTAGACTTCGTATGAGAATCCCTCATGAAGAGACTGAAAGGCTGGATGAACACACCAGTTTTGGGAGCCTTCAGTTAAAATGGCAAAACCCAGAAAGCAGAAAATAAATTCTCCATCAGTTTGAGTTTACATTCAAGGTGGAATTTGCTAAAGAGATAAAAATGAGTGTTCTAGCTCTTCGAAGAATGTTTTTTAGCAGTGAAAAAATTTTTTTGAAGAGTCTATAATCTAGGTAACTGAGAGAGAGGGAGAAAAAAAAAAAAACCCGAACTATCCCAATGATGGAATCTGTTTCTAAAAATGCTACACTATAATGCAGCTTCTCAGTAAAAAAAAAGCCTATGAGCTCTGGGGCTCTCCAAATGGTTATCGATTTAATTCATATGTCTGATTGCCTTATTAAATCCTTCTTCAAGGGGCACCTGGGTGGCTCAGTGGGTTGAGCCTCTGCCTTCAGCTCAGGTCATGATCTCAGGGTCCTGGGATCGAGCCCCGCGTCGGGCTCTCTCTGCTCGGGGGGGAGCCTGCTTCCCTCTCTCTCTCTGCCTGCCTCTCTGCCTACTTGTGATCTCTGTCAAATAAATAAATAAAATCTTTTTAAAAATAAATAAATAAAAATAAATCCTTCTTCAAATATCAGCCTAAATATTTATTACATTATCTAGCAGACTTTCCCCCGGTTCCCAAAGTCTGGATTCATGATCTGCACATGTGGCCCCAGAACTATGCATGCCTGTGTTTCTCCTAATACCACCCACATACACTACAATGGCCTGACTAACCCTGACTGACCTTGACTGACCACCCCAACCCCCACTCCATCTTCTAAGCCTAGAGGGCAGGGATCCTAATAGGCTCTCTCTGTAGAGCTGGTGTCTTGCCCTGCTCTGGGGATGTAATGTACTCAATAAATGATTGCTGATTACTGCTGACAAATCCATCACAAGGTCAAGACTATTCTAAGGAAGAAATGTGGGGCACCTGGGTGGCTCACTGGGTTAAGTCTCTTCCTTTGGCTCAGGTCATGGTCTCAGGGTCCTGGAATTGAGCCCCGCATCGGGCTCTCTGCTCAGTGGGGAGCCTGCTTCCCCCCCCCCCTGCTTGCTTCTCTGCCTGCTTGTGATCTCTCTCTGTCTAAAATCTTAAAATATAAAAAAAGGAAGAAATTTCTGAAAACAAGAGGACTTAAGCTGCTTAATGAGGGCAGACGTACAAATGATCAAGTTATTTCCTTTGAACCATTTTCAACATTGAACCATTTTTCCAGGGCCAAGGACTCAGGATATCTGGTCACTCTAGCCCAGCCTTTACCAAAAGTGGAGATGAAGAGAAAAAGCACAATTACAGGAGAAATAATACATGTTTAAAAAGAATCAGATATCTCTTCTGAAATAAAGATTGATTCTACCTCCAAAAGGAAAAAATTAATGCTTTAAAGCCACCCTGCATGACTGAGGACATTTTGCTATCATCTTGTATAATGGTAGAAAAAAGAACTTGGCAAATGGCATCTGGAAGGACAAGCTTTAATTTTTTTTTTTTTTTTAAGTACATTTGGAACCTGTACTGCATGTTGACTACATCTCAGATTTCCAACACAGGCAAAGTTCAGATATTATGTCTTAGTGTTCATATAAACCATTAAAATACCCTCTAAATACAAACATCTAAGCATACAAACTACATCTCATAAATTGTCTCTTACATGCCTAAGAAGGTGTGTGTGAAAATAATTATCCATTATCCTTTATTTTTGGGTTGAAAAATATGGTCACTGTTATTCAGGGAATGTTTTTGCTTTCAATTTATATATCTAGAATACAATGAACTATACGTTAATGCCACCCAAATCTGAAATTCTAAGTGTGATGTGGATACTTCAAAAGTCTACCCTAGGGACACCTGGGTGGCTTAGTGGGTTAAGCGTCTGCCTTCAGCTCAGGTCATGATCCTAGGGTCCTGGCATCAAGTCCCACTTCGGGTTCCTTGCTCAGATGGGAGCCTGCTTCTCCCTCTGCCTGCTACTCTCCCTGCTTGTATGTGTGCTCTCTCTCGCACGCGCTCTCTCTCTCTGACAAATAAATTAAGTAAAATCTTAAAAAAAAAAAAAGTCGACCCGAATAACCCATCATAATAAAAGTAATTTAATGATGTTTGAGAAATTGGAGCTTAGAGGGGAAAAAAAGCATCCAAATTGGCAATTCAGTTAAGCATAACAAGCACATATTAAAAACCTCCTCCCCATACTACTTAAGACCTCGGCCCTGAGGTCAGGGGAACTTTGTGAACCCCGCCTGTGACCTCTACTTTGCCTAGTACTGGATTAGCTGAAACTACAGGCAGTCAACTTTCTCAGCACTCAGTCATGCCTCACTTCAGTATTTCCATCAGAGAGCAATTAGAGATGTCTTAGTAACCTAGAGATTAGCCAAGATTTTCTTTTTCTACAAAGTTTAAAAACCATGGGGTAGGAGACAGGCACAGACAGTGTGAGGAGGCCTTGAGGAAGGAAAAAGGAGTGGATTTTCCCAGGCTTCTCCCCTGCCCACATCGAGGCTGAAGGTATTAGATGTTCCAGCTTCGGGGCCTGGTAGATGACTGGTTATAGCTTACGACAAAGCCAGCCAGGAGCAGAAGGAAGGCAAGGGGGACAAAGATCCCATCCTCAAACAGTGTCAGGATCAGTGTAGGGAGGGGATGGTAGGGAGCCTCATTCAGCGTGTGCTGGCATCACCCCTTCCAAGCAGAAACCCTCACTTGATTTCAGCTATGTCTGTGCAGCCGACTAGGAGCCTGCATAAGTCAAAACTAGGATCAGGGCTTCTACAAGGCAACCTGTCCCTGTGTGCGTGCACAGAGGGCTCAGATAAATGAGAAAAACACCTGCTAGTCTTAGGAAAATGAGAAAGATAGAAACTCAGAAACACTTCTCTCACGTTCTGAAAAGAGCATGAATACCAGGTGGCAAAGGCTTGTCAAAGGGCGCTGTTAGCTACCCTGCCTGACTCCACAGCTATCAAGGACGGGGAGGCAGGGAGTACAAAAAAGAAAGGGACAGAGAGGGACTAGGATTTCTATCCAGCATTACGTAAGAGCTTGCCACTCTTTTTTACATGTTGAATAACACCAACTCTTCTCATCAAGGGGCACTGTTAGGTGTCCATCCAAACAGATCATAGATGTACACGTCAAAATACAAAGAGTGCAAACAGAACACTTAGAAGGCAGCAGAGAGAGTCAAGGAGGCAGACCCATAGCTGGGTGAGGCCTGGTGCTTGGGCTCAGACTCAGACAGCCTACCACCAAGCACACCCTCCACCAACCACTTAGTGTAGCCCACACTCATTAATGTTGGCTCGTGTTATCATGAGCTTGGAAAGCACGGTGGAGAAGGTAACTTGCCAGTCTGACCAACGAGGCATGGTGAGCCGGTGTCGTTGGAAGGATGTGAGCCAAAGACAGGGTGATGGGAGACAAGAAAAATTTTGTACAAGGAGGGGTAACATCACTTCATTTATAACAATACTTGCCTGCAAAGGGGCCATTTTAAGTTGACTTTGCTACCTGAAGTTTGCTTTTTTGCAACCCTTAGCATCAGCCAGATTAATCCATCTTCATGATTCCTAAGGGTTTATTAGCCAAAAAGTGTTTCACCTAAATACAACAAACCTTTACATTTCTCTTCCATTTGGAAGGAAACAGGGACTAGAGGCACAAGTTCAATGATACCTTATAGAAGGAAGCAAAAAATCCAGAATGTGGGACATTCTGCAGGACAGATAACTGATTAGGTTTCTATGAAGTCTAGAGTCATGAAAAGATCCTTTAAATGCTAGAGTAAAAGATCCAGGCGAATGGACCACGTGTGATGCGTGGTCCTGGACTGGATCCTGATACAGACAGTCTGGGGGACATCGGAGAAACCAGAAAGTCGGGTAGAAATGTAAAGACAGGATAAACTCTTATTGAAAGGGTAGCTAATATTAACTTAATTAAATGTTACAAATAGCAAATCAGCATAGCTTATTTAATAGACATGAACACATGCACACAAAAACATCTAGAAGGAGAAATAGTAAGAAATTAGCCACTTATTTTTGGAAGGTCAATATACAATGTTGATGGTGGTGATTTATGTTTTTTCTGAGATGCTCATGATTGATTTTATAATAACAACAGATCATTTTTAATTTAAAAAAGACTGGATTCTGAAACAAGGTATAAGAACATAAGGTAAAAAGCCATGGGGTTAAATAGCAGGTAGGATCAGCGGAACAGGGTCTTCTTAATGCGGCTGACGCTCACTGCCATCTAGCTGTGTGCTAAGTGTGGGAAACACACACTCCTATGTGGGGTGGGGTCCAGGTATGAGGGGAAACATTTTAAAAAGAGTGTGATCACTTTTGTCTACCAGGCCATTCCGAGCATATATATCCCCTGAGGAATTCTCCACACGAGGCCCACGGGACTCCTAGAAGATCCATACGTCCTGAGGTCAGTACCCAAAATCTGTGGCAGAATAGCAAGGCATCCATCTAACAAAGGTGAGAACCAGTGCCCTAAAATGTTAGCTGTATAGCTTTTTATAGTGAGTTCTCAAAAATGCTCTTTCAATTCCAAAAGATCTGAGAGCAGAAGGCGGCTAGGTAGTTGGACCCTCTGCTCCAACAGACTCATCTGTGTGAAGCCATCACTGTCCCCAGCTCTTCGCGGCACCAGGAGGGCAGAAGGTACAAGATCTCACGTTCAGGGTAAGTTCCTCAGTGGCCCATGAGCCCAGACACTGTAACCAGCTGGGACACGCGGGGGATCACACGGTCTCAGGTCCTTGCCCCAAGGCACACGGGGACTTTACCCCCTCTCGACCTCAGTCCTGAGCATTCCTCAAAGACTCAGGGTGAACGACAGCCCCGATTTGAAGGGGATGCCTTAACTACCTGGACAGCAAGAGGCCAGAAGTCTGGGAATGCACATGTTAGGAAGAAGCCAACTCAGAGGTGAGTGAGGGAAGGGACTCTGGCTTGTCCTTCAAAGTTTCAGCTCGGAGGACTATCTCTGAGCCGCGCACTGGAACCTGCGAAGTGCCAGGCACTCAACAAATACACTCCTGCACTTAACGCGTGCTCTCGGCCTCCTACTGAAGCTGGACTCCGCAGGCCTGGATCCACAGACGACACAGCGAGGGGCACGTCCGGGCTGCCTTCTGTGGCCAACAGCTGTCTTACCACAACACCGGGCAGACTCAAGTCTGACAGGCACAGCCTGGCTGCACTCAGGAAAGTCATGTGGGGACTGACCCTCCCTCCGCCCACAAATCAGGCCCCCTGGCCTACACCTTCCTTAGAGGTGAGCATCTGCATCCTCCTTCCGCTTCGAGAAGCAGCCCCTGCCAGCAGGACAGGCGGGGCAGCGCGTGGCCTGAGAGGAGGATCCTGCTCGCACAGAGCCTGGGTTTGGGGAGGCCGAAGCCAGGACAGGAAGGCCAGCACCAGAGAGAGCCTGCCACGGCCTTTGCCAACTCCCCAGTGTCCTCACAAGTCACAGGGTTGTACCTAGGGGGCTACACCTTTACGTCAACATTCCTTGAAGGTAAGCATGTTTTAGAGGTCGCTATACACATTGCCATGTGAATTTTCTTGACTGTGATGACTGGGAACTATCTTTCCCTTCCACTCGACTGCCCAGGCCCATGAGGTCCTGGGAACAGAAAATACCACAGCGGTCACATTCCCAGAATCCTCCGAGGGAGCGCGGTAAGAGCTGGAGACGCGCCCTCAAAGGCCTGACAGGAATGACTGCCAAGCAGGAGGGGTAAGGGGATAATATGCACAACAAAATAAATAACATGACATCAAACGAAACAAAAAAAAATGAGAGATTATCTCTGAGAAGTTGGAAAAGAGGAGAGACATTATTATAAAATTAAAGAGCGTTTGTTGAGTAAGAGAACCTGACGTTTGATTGCCCCAACTTCAATATTGAAAACATGGAATAGAAGATTATGAGAAGGTGACAAAAGCTTTCAAAACGCCAGCTATTAGGAATTCGGACAGCTCTCTGGAATCTTCTGTCTTGAGTTCAAATATAACAGAGCTCCTTAGCTGGGTCATCTTGATGCCCACCGGGAGGGGGGACTGTCAACCTTGGACGGGTTTCGGGGACTCAGCTGGCCGTGCAAGGCTAGGGTAGCTCCGGTGACCCTCTGGGGGCACTGGCTGTGGTGGCTGCCAGGCCCGATCCCTTAAATTCTCCCAGAAGTCCTCACTGGAAGACCTTTCCAGATTTTTGGAACGATTTATACTGCTTCCTTCCTTAGCATTTATATGGAGCACAAGAGACCTGAGGGGAAGTGTCCCTGGTGACATTTCAGATATTCCAGCCGCACACATACCTCGTCTCCGTGCATGTTGGCCACGTATTTGAACTCTGGAATCCCAATTCTGTGCTCCTTTGGGAAGCGCCCCACGACAAGAACCCACAGGTTTCTGCCTTTACAGGGAAGAAAGAGATAGCAAAGTAAGTTGTGTTTGCAAATGACAGACGAGCTCTGGGAGAATGAGCAGAGAACACAAACTGCTGCTTCTCCCACCTGACCCGCGTCTCAAGACGCCCAAAGTGGGTGATACTAACCCCTCGCGCTCAAAATGCTTAGTTCACTTCTAGCCCAACCCCTCCGATTTAGCACAGATATTTCACTTATTATTTCAGAATGTGATTTTTAAAAATTGAAGACTGATTAGGCCACATGGGTCTGCTTTTTCCAAAACACATGTATACTTGGCTCTGAGTTCCTAGTGCTTTATAGAAATGAACTTGCTCATTCACCCAATTATACATACTTAAGTTATAGTTGATGGCTGACTGGGAGGGTGCTGTAATTCTCAGTTCAAAGAAAGTGAAGAAGCAACAAGGAATAAAACACAGAACTCAGGAGGGAGATGGTTTTTAAAGTAACAAATCCGGAGTCTGGTGTCAAACACCGGTATGACACGGCTCCTTGAGTGTCCTTGATGTGCGTGAGTCCTGTCAAGAAAACCGCAACCAGAATCCATCCTAAGGATGCCTCAAGGAATACTTCTAAGTCCTAATCCTGCCATGAGGAGCATGATTTGGGCAAGGAAGGGCAGGGACCAAAGATCACCAAGGATTTGCTCTGTGTAGACATTACAGTCGGTACTCGGGTACATGTTATCTCAGTAATCCCTGGTTATGACCCACGGAGATGGATTTTCAACCAAACCTCACAAATGAGAAAACTGATCTTCCAAACACTTAAGCAAGCTGCTTGTGATCACACAACCAGTAAGAGGCTGTGATCTGAGCCCCAATGGCAAGACGTGACCTATTTGACTTCGATTCGGGGGCTCCTTCCACTAAAGAAAACTGCCCGTCTCTCAGGAGGCGTGGATTCCTAATCGGTAAAATGAAGAGGTCCCTTTCAGTTCTAACATCGACTCTTTAAGTCATCAGCCTCTCTTAATACAAAGACTTTAAAATTAGAAATTGAGGAATATGTTCAAAATCTATCACACGCATATACATTCAAATACCTGTGACATCGAGCCTTCTGTGGAATTCAAGAGCCCGGTGGTGGGAATATCACAGCAGCTAATGGGCTAATGGGGAGCAGTTCTCCCTGAAATTTCAGATCCAGTCCCTTAAATCAGGGGTCCCACAGGCTGAGGAACTCTCAGTTGCCATGAGGAATCCAGGAAGAAACAGATACTCAGCCTGTCTTTTTTATCATTCATTCTCCATTTATTGTAACAGTATTTTGGGTACATGTTTCATGAGAGGGTGATGCTTTAAATTTTATAAACGCAGGATGTCCCAGAAACACCCCCAAAGTGCCATTTATCTGACCGGACTAGAGCGGAGTCCTCATTCACTCATATGTTCACCCAGTTAGTATGACTCCCTCCAGCCACTGAGACATGTGATCAGACGGCACAGGTATAAGTTATACTCTCCACACCCAGGGAGCTTCTGATCTAGTGAGAACAGCAATGTGCAAAGGTATAATTGCACTAGACGGTGACATACACGGCCACAGAAGTGTATCTAAGGTACTGTTGTGTATGCAGAATAAAAGAAATGGTTCATTCTTTCCAAGGAGGGAGATCATGAAGAGCTTTACAGATGACTTCTGAACAGAGTTTGGAAGAATGATTCTAAGCTGCCATGTGGACAAGTATAATCCATCCCGTGATTTCCCATCAGAACCATTTCATTATCCAGAACCTTCTGTTCCCCAGTAGGATTTCTCAGGTCATCTGGAATTTCAATTCTTTTTTTTTTTTTTTTTGAATTTCAATTCTATGAAGTTAACATTTCCATGTGAGCAAAGTTTTGTTTTTGTTTTTTTGTTTTTAAGGCTGGGTGTGGAGCCTACTTTAAAAAACAACAACAGGGGCGCCTGCGTGGCTCAGTGGGTTAAGCATCTGCCTTCAGCTCAGGTCAGGATCCCAGGGTCCTGGGATTTAGCCCCACATCAGGCTCACTGCTCAGCAGGAAGCCTGATTCTCTCTCTCCCACTCCCCCTGCTTGTGTTCCCTCTCTTGCTGTGTCTCTGTAAAATAAATAAATAAAATCTTAAAAGAAAAAGCACCGCCACCACCACCACCACCACCAAAAACCACAGGACTTGAACTCACAACCCTGAGACCATGACCTGAGCTGAGATCAAGAGTCAGGAGCTTAACCAACGGAACCACCCTGGTGCCCCAGGGAAGAACTTTTTCTGAACAAGCTAAAAAACCTGGCTCTTTAGGTTTCCTTCTGCAGAATGCTGTTTTGTAGCTATTAATGCTTTTTTTTTAAATTAATGCTTTTAAGGCAAAAATAATCACAGATATGTACAGAATATGATTTAGTTCCCTCACAGGCAAGGGGGAAATTCAATATCATCTGAACATAATACTTAACAATTGTTGTAACTGTATAACACCAGATTTGCAACAGCTGGTCTGTTACACAAGGCTAGGACCTAAGACAACAAAACCTGACATGGAGATCCAATCCTAATTGGCTTAAGGAAAGAGGGAGACCAATAAAACCTAAGTAAAGAAGCACTTTATGTGCAACTCAGTCTCAATTTTTGCATGAATGGCCCCTAAAGGAACTGCAAGATGAGAAAATTTACCTTGAAATACCTCAGTGGCGTGAACTTTGAGAATGAAAACCAACCAATAATCCTAGAAGATATTCATGCAATACTTCTGGAATGACAAGCTTCTTGAAGGGTTTTAACCTCCCTTTTCAACAAACACTGGCCATCTCTGGCTTAGACCAAAGTAAATGCAGAAAGGACAAACTTTACTTTCCACAGTATGATTGCCAAGGTCAGGGTATTTAAACTAGATTTTTTTTTTTCCTATCAAGGTTGGAAAGGCTACCCTTGTTCCCCCCTCCTTTTTTTTCAAGATTCTTATGTATTTATTTGACAGAGAGAGAGACCACGAGGCAGGCAGAGAGTGGGGGGGGAAGCAGGCTCCCCGCTGAGCAGAGAGCCCGATTCGGGGTTCGATCCCAGGACCCTGAGCCGAAGGCAGAGGCTTAACCCATTGAGCCACCCAGGTGCCCCATTTCCCCTAATAGCAGGTGTGCTGAAGAGTTCTGAAATGCTTGGCCTCTTTCTCTTCACTACAAAGTAAATGAAACCTGGATTCCAAATATTTTAGTATCTATATTATGTTCAGGAACTTGGACTTTGACACAAATCCCAGAGACGTGACACAGGTGCCTAACTGGGTTTGCTCAGAAGATCAGGAAAAGCTTTACAAAATTTAGAAGGATTCACAAAAATCCAAACAAAAGAAAGCAGGCAAAACGTGTCAGGAAATACAGGAATTCGGGGAAAAGCTCATGGCAAAATGGAGAAAACTAAGCTTCAACAGGTAGGAATGGGAGGAGTGTCGTGCCCACATCAGAATCACCTGGATCCTTGGAAAAATGCCAACCCCTGAGCCCCAGCTGCTAAATCGAACTCGGGGTGAAGTTCAAAACTGCATTTAACAGGCGGCCTTGGTGATTCTGAGGCACATTAAACTTTGAAAGCTGGCTGAGGCGGTGAACATTCAGATAGATCTGGGAGGCCCTTGGTTTTTAAGTAAAACCATCTCATTTTACATATAATCATGAGTACGTGTCTATATTAACAAATATACCTTTATATCTTTTTAAACAGATGCTTTTTTTTTTACTATTTGAATATATTACCACTGGTTCAACCACTGCTCTTTCGTTAGATGCCCAAAACTAGTTTTATGTTAACTCCAGCATACCCACCAAAATTACAGAATTTCGAAATCGGAAGACAAAATTATATTAATTACAGCCATGTAAAAACAGACTGTTCATTTAAAGAGTACCACGCAAGGAGACCACCCCACGGCACATAAAGCCTGAAATCAACAGGTGGGTCTTCAGGGGTCCACAGTGACGCACCTGGAGTGAGAAGAGTTTGATAGGGCGATGAAATCAAAACACTTTTTTCCCACTTCCCTATCTTTCCAGTTTCTCAAATCTACGCCACCAAACCCTATCATTCACAAAGTACAGGTCCTCTGCACCAGACCCCAGCCTCCGCACATCTGTATGTGACCTGTATAACAACTCCACGGGACGGGCGCGACCCGACACTCAGTGTTGAGGAAACCAATTTGAGCGGCAGAACCAGGGTCCGCACCCAGGTCTGTCTGATTTGAGAATTTGCATTCTTCTGATGATGCCAGGCTGCCCTTATCTCCCCGGAAGTACTAGGTGGGCCAGAGCCAGTGTCACCCTGGGGGAAAGGTTCCCAGGCAGTCCTCTCGATGTTGTGTTGCCATGGTTCACACCAGGAACGGGATGCAGGTACCAGCTGGCGAGGACCAGTGGAGCTAGGACAGGAGCCCCAACTCGAGGGCTAGTCTCCCTGTCAGGCTCTCTCTGCTAAGGGTTCCAGACTCTGCGTTGGTGGTCTGGTCACTGGAGCGCAGCTGCTTAATGATGAGGCACGTTCCAGTTTTCCACGAGACTTGTTTGTACTGCACGATCTGCAAAGCTCTGGTATCCAGAGGGATGAATCAGCTGCTCATTTCCCAGACTCCACAGGGCTCTGTGTATCCCTACAATCACCCCCGGAGCTAAGGCAGAGCCTGAGAGAGCTTGCCCGAGTGTCCTCATGTTTAAGCGGGAATAACAGCTCCTCGGGCAGGGCTGTGGTAAGGCTGATGGGTTCCTTCCTCCTTCCCTGCAGATGAGTCAAAGATCTGACACCACACCTTCAATTTCACTTGTGCACGTTCCCATTACCACACACGCACACACACAGAGCTCAGCATGCGGAGCTTAGCCCTACATTAAATAATGGGTGAGCGGAACACAGCGCAGTACTTGAGTCCATTTAAACATTCGGCCTCCAAGTTCACATGGCCTCTGGCTTTGAAGTGTTGGAAAAGAGGTCCCTGCTACATGGCTCATTACAAAAAGCACACACACACAAGTAGCAAACAAACACGCACAAAAAGCATGAGCAAGAGTTTCCTGACTGGCCGTGCCCACATAGTAGCATCATTCAGAGCTCACAGCATCTCTGTGTACTCACTTAACCTTGACAACTGCCACTGGGAGGCATGAGGATGCCCCTGATAACCCGGTGGGCACAGTCTTAGGTAACCTCAGAAGGCCATGATTCTCCAAGTGTGGTCTCGGGACCAGCAACATCGGCATCACCTGTGAGCTCGTGAAATATGCATTTTCTCGGGCTCTACCCCAGATGTGCTGAATAGGGAACTGAGTGAGGACCAGTGGTCTCTGTTTTAGTAAGAACCCAAGGGATCCTCATGTGCACTGAAGTTTAAAAATTCCTGTAACAAGAGCTGGAGATTTGGGGTATTAAAATTTCTGTAGTAGAGTTTAGCTTCTCCTGTCTGATATGCTCTCCGTAACCCACCCACCCCAAACGATCCTTCCCTCTACTGACTGTTCATCATTCTTAAGGTTGATAACCAGTGTTTTTTTTTCCAGACAGGGGCTCCCAGAACCCTAAGATTTTGTGGGGATGACCCAGAGGTGAGGAAAGTTTATACACTTTGCTTTAAAACTACTCAAGAGTCCGCTTCTCAATTTCTCCCTCTGCCCACCCCCCACCCCAGCTCATGCACATGCACTCTAAAATCAATCAATCAGGGGCACCTGAGTGGCTCAGTTGTTAAGCATCTGCCTTCAGCTCAGGTCATGATCCCAGGGTTTTGGGATCGAGCCCCACGTCAGTCTCCCTGCTCAGCAGGGAGCCTGCTTCTCCTTCTCCCTCTGCCTGCCGCTCCACCTGCTTGGGCTCTCTCTCTATCAAATAAAATAAATAAAACCTTTACTCTCTCTCCCTCTCAGCCCCCAGCCCCACCCCCACCCCCTCTTCCCTGATGTGTGTGCTTGTTAAAAAAAAAAAAAAAAAGTATACCATAGTAAGACATCATCGGCAAAGCCTCTCTCTTCAAATTTTTCCCCTGGATACTCTCATTTTATCTGCCTGCATCATCAAATAGTATTTGTATGTGGACAGACACGATTCCAGACCTGAAATCTTTGGGTTCTAGAAGTGCAGACCGGGACATGAATAGAGAAAAATGGAACACAGAGGGACCTGAATACTTGTCCTGTGGAAACCAGGTACGGCAGTCTCAAGCCAGGCGAGCAGAGGAGGTTCTTTTAAGGATGCAGTAAAACCCAGGCCCAGGAAGAGCGGTAGCCCAGTTACCTGCTGGAACACAAGCTTGCCTGACCTCACGGCCAGGAGACCAAGCTGAGAGCAGCAGCCCGCATGTGGCCAGCGGCCGCAGCCTGGACAGACCCTGTGCTCCCGGAGGCAACTGGACTCCTTTATAAATCCTGATACGGACTTGGCAAAAATCAGACTCATCTTCACTGTGAAAGCTACTAGCCTGGATGGAGGCTTAGCCTTTCATTTATTCATTCAATAAATAGGTACTGGATGCCTAGCCTTGGCATTTAGTCAGCTCAAACAATTGTAAATCACTGCTTATACTGGCCTGAAAAACACTAATTTCCTATTTTTAAAAAATATTTTGGACTGTCAGGGTTCATTTTTTAATCTCTACACCCCACATGGGGATCAAACTTACCACCCTGCGATCAAGAGTCTCATGCTCTACTGACCGAGCCAGCCAGGTGTCCCCTGATTTTCTGATTTCTGACATCACTTTCATTTGCGGGGGGAAAAAAAAGTCCAATGAAGTACAGTGTCTTATAAACTTTCCGTTATTTGGGGGGCTAATCAAAATGGAATCAAATCCCATGGCACCATGATGTATCCTGCAGTAGCTCCCCACGGCATTAAGGCAGAACCCAAGCCCCTCAGCATGGCACAGTGGATCTCTCATGGTCTGTACACTTCCTGCCTCAGCAGCCAGCCCCAGCCACAATCCCATACAGCAGGCTCTAGCCATTCTTGATGATGTGTAGTCCCCGAAGGAGCCCACCATCCGCCTCTACCTTTACTGCATGCCATTCCTTCCGCCCGGAGAGTTCTCTGTCCACTTGCGCAAAGCGGCCAACTTCCACTGGCCTTCTCGAGGCTCAACCGAGAGCCTCCTTCCAACCAACGCTTTTCTTACCCTTCTCTTCCCTTGGTGCCATCCCTTGCCAGCCTGAGTTACTCTCCCTCTACAACCTTCCTAGTACTTCTGCAACCCCTCTCCTGATACATTGAAACCGCAGGTTTTCCTGCAAGCGAGGGACGGTGTATCACTATGCTTACAGAATCTCGTATAGTGCCTGGCACATACAGAGAAGACTGACGCATGATGGGTGACTGGATAAATTAACAATTCAGGAAGTCCAGCTGGAGCTGGGGTCACCCCTGGTCCAGAGACTAGATGGCGTTTTCCAGTATTATGGAAAAGCCTGCAGCTAGTCTACAAAGTACCATTTGAGTAGGATCTGGAAAGGATCCAATTTTCTAGATTGCCAATTCTAGAGTAGATGGACCTTCTTGGAGTATTACCATGGGGGAGTGCAGATATCCAAACCAAATATCTGGCTTTGTGTTGGATTATTCCAACATCATGGGGAGATGGGCTCTCATATGCATACACATTTGTCCCCATGCACAGCACTACTGTTCTGAAACGATACCGGGGAAATGTGGATATTAGGTTCCATTGTATATCTTCCTGAACAGGTGAGTGGGGTGGTAGAGGGGGTTGGAGATTCCAGTTTCTAAATCAGGGATTCCTCTGATTGCTAAGAGACATTCCTTTTTTTAATTGAAAAGCAGAAAGGAAAAATTTGAAGATGCATTGAGTTGGGATTTTTTTTTTTTAATTGCAAAACTAGTCACGACTCCCAGAGAAGCACAGCAGTTTGTCTCATTAATCATTAACCAGCAATCCAAACAAGAGGATCCTAGGAAATTCCTCTGCCTTTCTGCTCTTCATGTCTACCTTCTCTGATCCTCCCCCTCTATTCCCAGGTCAGAGGCTGATGAATCTGTTCCCCCTTCCTCTAAGAATTTCAGTTTTTAAGCTATAAATTATATGAAGTTTTAAAAAATCGAGTTTTAAGAACTAGCCATCATTCTCATATCTCAACCACCATAATCTCCCTATGTTCCTTTCTAGCCTTTTTTTTTTTCCTTTAATATAGAGGGAGGAAACTTGTTTTTACATCCCCAAAGTGAAAATCTCTAGAGGCCTCATACTATAAAAAGCTGAGAACGTCCCTCTTTGGTCCCTCGGGAGAGAAGTCAAACATCCCCAGATCATTCTTTCGAAGAGCCGTGCAGCAATCACGGGAGCGAAATTATCTTAAAATGCAAACAGCACTTAAAGAGGTTTCTTCAATCTTGTTTGAAAAGATGCAGTAGGGCCTGGGTGGCTCAGGTGGTTGAGCGACTGCCTTCAGCTCAGGTCATGATCCCGGACTTCCAGGATCGAGTCCCGCATCGGGCTCCCAGCTCCATGGGGAGTCTGCTTCTCCCTCTGATCTTCTCCTCTCTCATGCTCTCTCTCACTCATTCTCTCTCAAATAAATAAAATCTTAAAAAAAAAATGAAAAGATGCAATAATTACAGCTCGCACTACACATCGGTTGTGCATCTGAGAGCGGTCTTTCATGGTCAGGAGCATTCACGTTCAATGTCAATATTCTAGTTCTTTCTCCCCAGTTGTTTTTATTTCTATGAGTTCCTGTAGGTGTCACAGAGCTGTGATTTGTGATGAGGTCAATTCAGATCCACTTGGCCCAGAAAAAGACAGTGTGCTGGAGGCTGACTGATCCTTACTGCCTATTTGTTACCCTAGGAACTCATCTTTTAGTGGTAAGGAAGAATGGTAACTGATTTACTAGTTTCCTCATAAGATACTTGGGAGGATTTAACTTTTTCCTTCCATCATTCCCACTCCCTGCGCTTGTGCTCTGAAAGGCTTTCATCTGAGAGTGAAGCGGCTCAGAGTCCAGACAGAAGGCGATGGCGCTCTTGACAGCAGAAGGAGCCCTGAGGTTGCCCATGAGAGGAGGTTCCTTCTAGGACTGACCTGACCAAAAACCAGGGCATCTGATGGACTGGCGGAATTAACAGAGGTACTGAGATTTAAATCTCACCAAGGATCAACAGTTCAGTAAGTACATCAAAACCAGTATTTTAGGGGCATACCATCTGCCTCAAAACAGCATCTTGGATTTTTTTAAGATTTCTATTTATTTACCTGAGAGAGAGAGAGAGCATGAGCAGAGGGGAGGAGCAGAGGGAGAGCTGACTCCCCAATAAGCAGGGAGCCCCATGCAGCCCGGGACTTGATCCCAGAACCCTGGGGTCATAACCTGAGCCGAAGGCAGACGCTTAACTGACAGAGCCACCTAGGTGCCCAGCATCTGGGATTTCTTAAAAGATACTCAGTATCCCTGCAGCGGCACTTTATGTACTGACGCAGGTTCTAGAATCTTTAACCCCCGGTTCTGCCACTTACTAGCCATGTGGTATTGGGCAGGTTGCTTCATCTCTCCAGCTGAATCCATTCTGTCATCTTTGTGACGGGATGAAAAGTACCCACACCTCACGGGGTTGCTGTCTCATTTAACCCGCCCCAGGCTTGATGAACAGTGCTGGAAACACGGTAAGCACACGTCTGTCTATCTGAGGGCCTCAAGTGCATAGAACTGGCTGATGACAAACTTTAGGCTCTAGCTGATGAGGCAGCAGTGGCACAATTAAAGAAAATGTTCAAATCAAAGTGTCCATAACATACGAATAGAGACCTTCTGCCAGGAGTCAGCAGCAATGTATGTTCCAGAAGATCTGTGGATCAGATCAGCTCAGAAAGACCAACACCCACATAAGTTAAAACAAAAACAAAAAAAAGAAAAAAATAGAAGTATGGACCCAGAAAGTAGAAGAGCCTATCTTGAGAAAACATGTCCTTCAAAATCTGCTAGGAAAAAATCGGTGACAAACATTCCTATCACCAGACACCCAGCGAGTTTTTAAGTCCAGGCCCTGAATCTCATTCAGAATTCCCAGGATGAGAAGCCCGAGGACAGGGTTGAACCTGGAGGCTGCAGGCACACAGGGCCAGATGGCAGGGCAGGAAACTGGTCACCTCAGCTAACTGTGCCGAACCATTCACCATAAACATGTCTTCCACATTTTCTGACACCGCTTACTGTCAAAGTGATTGAAACCATAGCACAAATTTTACCCTCCAGTCTAATGAGGCTGGAAACCACATTAAGATTTCTGGTCTGGAGGGTCTCCAACTCACCCCTGACAGAGCACAACCCAAGAGCTGATAGATAAGGAAATTTCTTCACTAAGGCGTCAATCAGTGACATAAACCTTGTTCGATTTGAGCGAGGCAATGTCAACAAGAGGGCGGGGGACGGTCCCAGGTTATGAGACTAAAGAGACATGAACACTATATGCAACATGTGAGCCTTGACTGGATTCTAAGAAAAAGCAAAAAAGTTATAAAAAGGCATTCTTGAGATCACTGGAGAACTTTAAAATGGAATGGGTTGTTCACTGAGTAGTATTTTTCTTGGTTTAATAATGGCGTGCTGTGGCAAGGTGGGACGAGGTCAGTTTTAGGTGACACGCTGAAGTATTCAGGGAGGATGTGGCAGGTCACTTAGCATCTCTAATAGCTCAGCAGCGGAGCTCAGAGAGACAGAGCAAATGTGGCAAAAGACTAACAACTGGGGTTCTACATGAAGACTGTGGGAATATTTATTTTACTATTTCTGCAATTTTCCTTTAAGTTTGAAATATTTCAAAATAAAAAGCTGGGCGAGGGGACTTTTCAAAAAAGGTAAAGGTAAGAATCATGGCCTGATCCACTGGCTTCTGCAGCTTATAGAGGTGAGACACAGGACCAAGAAAGGTCAGAGCTGTTCACCTGAAAGGTGAGGCCATGAGGAAAGGAATGGAGGCCTGGAGGTGAGAAATTCACTGGCTGCCTCTTCCCGGTGAAAACATGGGACTATCCTCCCAAGAAATTACTGTCAACTATCTCAAAGCAAAGCACATTCGCTTCTTACATCTCCATGGATAAAGAGAAAGAGACATCATCCCAACATAAATGTAAATGTTAACTAAAGGACAAACATCTCTTTGTTTTTACTTACTACAACCGGAAAATAAACCACAAAAATATTTTTAAATCCTATGATTTATGTGACCATTGAGCCTTCGGGATCACCAAGTCATTAAGCCAGCGAAGGCCAAGTGACTAAAACAGGATAAAAATAAAGAATCAGTAACGCTTGGGTGTTGGGCAACTGGTTCCCCAAGATCGGACTTTGGATCAGGGGAAAAAAGGAATGTAAATGGTTGGAATTCTTCTCTGGGCCTCAATGTGATCACTATTCCCCTTCAGGCTTTAGTTGGAACAGAGCAGCAAAACTCTGGAGTGGGGTCAGGGCAGGGCCAGGGGCAGCAAAGTGTGAGAAAGAAGGGCCCGTCACCAAGCCCTACACAGACTCCGGAGGAGCCCTACTTTACCCCACACACATCAGTGCAGGACCACACATCTGTGACCTTCATGGATCCTTTCAATTTAGCCTTAAAAAACAAACAAAAAGCACAGCATATGTTTGCTGTCAACAAACTTGAGAAACTAATGATAATCACTTAAACACTTTCATTTAAAAAAAAAAAGATTTATTTATTTGACACAGAGAGAGCGCAAGAAAGCACACAAACAGAGGGAGCCGCAGAGGCAGAGGGAGAAGCAGGCTCCCCGCTGAGCAGAGAGCCCAACACGGGGCTCGATCCCAGTACTCTGGGATCATGACCTGAGCTGAAGGCAGCTGCTTAACGAATGAGCCACCCAGGTGCCCCACTCAAGCATTTTCAAAGAAGTAGTGACTATGAGATTTATTTACATTTCTGTTTCTGTTCATTTTTAATACTGCCAAGAAGAATATGGGCATACTTGAACACTATAGTTCTAGGTCATGCCTAGAACCATAAGCTGGTGCTAATTTCTTTTCTTTTTTGAAGATGTTATTTTGGAGGTACCTGGGTGGCACTTACCTTACTCAGTCAGGTAAGCACCTGATTTGGGCTCAGGTCATGATCTTGGGGTCCTGAGATGAAGCCCCACGTTGGGGGGGGGTCCCCACTCAGCGGGGAGTCTGCTTGTCCCTCTCCTTCTGCTCCTCCCCCTGCTCAAACTCTCTCTCATTCTCTCTCAAATAAATAAATCTTTAAAAATAATAAAAATAAAGATTTTATTTTTAAGTAATCTCAACACCCAACACAGGGCTCAAACTCACAATCCCAGAAATGGAGAGGGACATGCTCCATGGACTGGGCCAGGGAGGCGGCCCAGCTGGTGCTAATTAATTTCTCTAACAAAGCAGCATGTTAAATTTGCTGTCCCTATTGTTGCAAAGTGGATACAAGTATAAACATTGACTTAAAAAGAACCAGTGCCCAGGCATTCACATCACTGCAACAGCCTACTTTCAGAAACTGTCAACACATTTCTCAAGCTCAAAGCAATCCCCAGTGGTGTTTTCAGCAGATCCACTCAAGATGGTCACTCACTGAGAGGCATTAGTGAGCTGCTTTAGTAGGAATTTCCATTCATTTTGGGCTTGTCCAGGGTTTCACTGAAAATTTGATTAAGATTACAAAGGAAGTAGCATATTTAAATGATACCATAACTATGGAGTCTGAGGAACAACTCAAAGATTTTAAGAAATTCTATCTGCTTAAAATACTGATATTTTACCTAATATCCAAGGTGTTTTCATACACTTCATCATATTATTTAACCCTCAGCAGAAACCCCATGAGATAAGTAAGGCAAGTATTATCCTTATTTTACTGGTGAGGGAACAGGTGAGGATACCTTGGATTTGAAGTGTTTTTTGTTTCACTCTGAGACTAATGTTTGTTCTACACTGCTCTTCCAATGTAAAACAGAACTTTCTCTGTTACCATCTTAGATGCCATACATGTTTACCTTTCTTAAGACGAAGAACTTGAGGCATCTAACTCCAAAACAAACAAGGGGTTCATCTTCCTCATCCCTCTCCCCACCCTACAAAAGCAATTTGTGTGTGTGTGTGTGGTGAGTATATATTGTATATGTGGTGTGAGTGTTGTGTGTGTGGTTTATGTTGTGAGTGCAGGGTACATGTATGACATGTGTGAGGTGTGTGTGTTTGGTCTATGTATGGGTTTTGTGTCGTATGTGTTATGTGTGTGATATACATGTGTGGGGTATGCATGTTGAGTGGGTTATATGTGTGGTGTGTACATGAGTGTTTTGTAGTTCTGTGTGTTGTATGTGTGATGTATATGTGACAATTGTAGTGTAGGTAAATGTGTGGTTTACATGTGGTGTGAGGTAGGTGTGGTGTGTCTGAGGAGCGTAATTGTGGTGTGTGTTTGGTGTATGTGGTATGTGCACTGATATAACACACACACCACAATTCACAATTCACACCACACATGCATTACATACACAACAAACACCACATACAGCACACCACAAAACACACTGCAAATACACAACACACATGCACCACACATACATGATATGGGAACACAACAACCACACACCTCACACATTTAACATGCTTCTATACCACACATACACCACTCACTGCAAAGACTACACATGCATCACACAAAACACACGTGACACACAGAAGACCACCAATACACACATACCCACACAAACCACAATTACACCACATACACACACACATCTACTCCATACAAAACCACAAGTATACCATACACTCAGCACATATGAAACACATACATATCACACTTACATCAGCAGTACACTACACACAATACAAATATACAACACACACAAGTATACACCCCACTCATATGCTACACATACAGTACACATACACAAAAGCAACTCCCAAGTCACTTCTCCAATAGCGACATTCAACTCATTAGACTCGACATTCAACTCATTAGACTCGTCAATGAGAGATGCCTTCTGGAATGTTGTGTGTTTATTTTCTTTTCTGTCTACAGAAGCTTTGAGAAACTAACTGCTTACCATTCAAAATCAATGTCATCTGGAGTATTTATCAGAAGAAAATATGCTAATTCATAAAGATAAATGCACCCTTATGTTTATTGCAGTACTATTTATAATAGTTAAGATACGGAAGCAACCCAAGCATCCATTAACAGATAAATGGATAAAGAAGATGTGGTATGTGGGGCACCTGGGTGGCTCAGTGGGTTAAAGCCTCTGCCTTCAGCTCAGGTCATGATCTCAGGGTCCTGGGATTGAGCTCCGCATCGGTCTCTGCTCAGCAGGGAGCCTGCTTTCCCCTCCCTCTCTGCCTGCCTACCTCTCTGCCTACTTGTGATCTCTCTGTCCTTTAAATAAATAAATAAAATCTTTAAAAAAAAAAAAAAAGATGTGGTATGTATGTGTGTGTGTATGTATACACACACACAAACACACATACATGCCACATCTTTTTATACATTTTCTTTTATATATATATATAAATATATATATATCCTATATATATAAAAAAAAATATATATCCTATATATATACACATATATACATATATATATTCCTTAGCCGTAAGAAAGAATGTGATCTGGCCAATTGTGACAAACATAAATGGACCCAGAGAGTATTAAACTAAGTGAAATAAGTCAGATAAAGAGAAATATCATATGATTTCACTTATATGTGGAATCTAAAAAACAAAACAGGCGTGCCTGAGTGGTTCAGTCATAACCGTCTGCCTTCGGCTCAGGTCATGATCCGGAGGTCCTGGGAGCAAACCCCGAACTGGGCTCCCTGCTCAGTGGGAGGCCTGCTTCTCCCTCTCCCACTCCCTCTGCTTGTGGTCCCTCTCTTGCTGTCTCTCTCTCTGTCAAATAGATAAATAAAATCTTTTAAAAAATTAAAAAGTAATGAAATAAAAAAAACAGATAATTAAACAAACAAAAAGCAGAAATAAACCTATAAATACAGAGAACTGATGGTTGCCAAGGTTGGGGGGGTGGGGAAAAATGGGCAAAGGGGGTGCTGATAAAGGCCACCAGCCATGGAACGAACTGGGCATGGGGATGAAAGGCACAGCAGAGGGAATGCAGTCAATGGTATTGTGACAATGTCATATGGGGACAGACAGTGGCTGCACTTGTGTGAGAACATGCAGACTTCCTGAGTCAGTATGTTGTGCACCTGACATTAATGTCAGGCAACATTGTGTGCCAACTATAACCTGACTTAAAAAAAAAAAAAAAAAAGTTTATACCCCTTCCCCACTTCCCAAAAAACAAAGTCAATGTTATTTGCAAAGAAGGCCTATGCACATACAGCGAAACCAGCATTTATTTCGGAAGCTGATACGTTTCCCAGCTATTTCTCTGGCTGTGTATTTATAATCAGCTGATCCTAAGGCTTTGCCAGACTGAAGAGCGTGGCCTCACCGATGCCACCCTGTGCTCGTAACTGCAGCTCATACTCGACATGCCTACAGCAGCAACACGGAGGGCTCGGGCTCTGAGCGGCCTGCGGGAGTAGACCCGAGAGCGCGTGGACTATTTTAAGGTCGCACAAATCTCACAGGGGCACCTCTTCGGCTTTACCAAACTGTGTAATCAAGCTTCCATCTCAGGTCAGCTCCCACCTTGAAATGCGAGCTAAGAACTGCCCATTTCTGAAGAGCACGATGAGGAAATACCGGGGCTAACAAGGCATCCAAGTCTACTCGCCCATTTAAGACACCTTAGCTGGATCCTTGGTAGTTTATAAAATATTTGACAATTCATGTCCCACCAGTTTCACAAGGATATGAGGCAGCTTGGTTGGAGAGCACATTGCTCACTGGAAAACTATTCTCGAGAAAGAGTGGGCCTAACAGATTCAGGAAATAAGGCTCCACATCACTGGGCATCAGGGAAATACAAATCAAAACCACAAAGAGACACCACCTCACACTGATCAGAACGCCTAAAATGAACAAGTCAGGAAACGACAGATGTTGGAGAGGATGCGGAGAAAGCGGAACCCTCCTACACTATTGGTGGGAACGCAAGCTGGTGCAGCCACTCTGGAACACAGCATGGAGGTTCCTCAAAAAGTTAAAAAGAGAGTTACCCTACAACCCAGCAATTGCACTCCTAGGTATTTACCCCAAGGATACAAACACAGTGATACAATGGAACGTTACTCATTCATCAAAAAGAATGAAATCTTGCCTTTTGCAATGACGTAGATGGAACTAGAGGGTATTATGTTGAGCGAAATAAGTTAGAGAAAGACAAATAGAGTATTTCAGTCGTGTGGAATTTACGAAACAAAACAGATGAATGCAGTGGAAGGGAAAAAAAAATAAGATAAGATGAAAACAGAGAGGGAGGCAAACCATAAGAGACTCTTAATGCTAGGAAACAAACGGAGGACTGCTGGAGGGAAAGTGGGTGGGGGGCCAGGGTAACTGGGTAGTAAGAGGGCACTTGATGTAATGGGATGAATCACTACTAATACACTGTATGTTAATTAAATTGAATTTAAATAAATAAAATTTTTTGAACAATTTTAAAAATAATTTTTAAATAAAAATTTAAATAAATAAAATTTAAATTAAAAAATTATTAAAAAGGAGGGCACTTGTCATGATGAGCACTGGGTGATATATGGAAGTGATGAATCACTATATTGTACGCCTGAAACTAATATTACACTGTATGTTAACTAACTGGAATTAAAATAAAAACTTAAAAAAATAAGCTTGCATGCACAAGCCCTATTAAAAAAAAAGTCCCAGAGCTCCTCATGGTCCAAGAAAAAGTGGGCTACCTGCCATGTCCTAAGGCCTAGAATGGATTTCATGCCCATAAACGCATGATGCAAGTCAAGCCTCTCAAAAGGCACCTACATTTCCATGGGCTGTGACACAGGAGCCTGAGGGAAAGTCTCAGTACTTACAAAGCGCCTTTCCAGAGACCCTTTTTGACTATACTAGACATTCCCTCACGATGGATCAACATCGCCCTGGCTTCTCTCCCACCTGCTGCGACACTCACGGCTCCGCACTCATCATCTGCACCACGTGGTGGCCGGCCGTAATCTTTTCTGACGTGTGCCTCTACTTTCCTTGACTGAGTCCAAAAAATTCGTGGACTGAGACTGTATCTAAGCTGCGTGCCCAGCTCACTTCACCACGTTCAATCCAGTGAGTGGGCTGACAACATGAGACAGACTCTTGAGAGGATAGGCAACGAGGTTTGCTAGGGTTTTCTCATCGCTCAACAAGTCAGCAGCGCTCAGCCCCAGAATTACTAATAGGGCACTACCCCTGAGACGGCCCAGCTGTTACTCAGCATTAGATGCCATCTGAAAGACGAACTAGGACATACGGTTCAAACCACCCTCCACGTGTGGCACAGAGGTGGGTTAGGTGGGCATGAACGGTGTGACGGAGGGAGGGGAAGGATGGGGAGGCGCAGGTTTTACCATGGCTTCTGCATTTGGGTGGAAGGGGAAGATGACAGGTGGAGGATGTGGACGGCAATAGTCATGTATGGATGACTTCTACCCAATGGAGGTAAACTCTGGTGGAATCGATCCAGGCCTGGCATTCATCCTCTTTCCACTAAAATGCAGGAGGATCTGTAAACACCTCTCATATCGGCATGAGAGGGATTCAGGGAAATCTTGCTACGGTAATTTTATGTAGCACATTTTTGTGGATTTTTTTTTTTTAATCATGTAAGATATATCCTACAGTGTGAGTTCATTCCCAAATAATTCTTTTGCTCTGTTCACACAGTGCTGTTGATGGCCAGAGTTAAGCAGATCAAAAGCAGACTAGAGTGGGTTGGTAGCCCTGCTGTGTTTCTCATAAGCACACCTCTAGGGGCTCCTGGCTGGTTCAGTCAATAGAGCATGCGACTGTTGAGCTCAGGGTTGTGAGTTCAAGCCCCACATAGACTGCAGCAATTACTTAAAAATAAATCTTAAAAAATCAAAAAGCCCAAGCATTATCTCTAGACTACCTACAGTAGAATTATCTGGGGTTTTTGTTAGAACTGAAAATTCTTGGGCCTCACCCAGAATGGGAATCTCTAGATACAAGTTCAGGAGTTTGCATTTTCCACAATACCTCAGAGCTAATCAAAATACACACCATTAGAGAAACCAAACCAACCAAACTCCTTAGTGAAATACAACATACACGTAGAGAACTGGATCGTATAAGCTGAAACCACAGTTGTGTAACTAGGGCCCTAGAAGCACGTCCGTGTCGACTTCCAGGCACTGTCCCCCATTGTGGGTTCACACATCTGTTGTGTACCCACAGAAACCATTCATTCACGGGGTGGCACAGTATTTCATCGTGTGATGCAAACCAAATAAATGCAGAACCACTGCCTTCCAGAAGGAAGCGTAAAGGGAACTTCTCTCTGCACGCACGGGCCACATCTTCTATCTGAGGGGCCTTGTCTCTGTTTTTTATCATGAGGTGGAACACTGCCGGGAACTACAGAACTCACCCAGTAACGGACGCCAGAGGGCTGCGCCGGGGTGCAGGGGGCTACAGGGCACACTGTTCCGCTGCGAGGGGGCTCCTTCCAGGGCGGCCTGAGAACACAGACACTTGGAACCCAGGTTTCTCAGCTCCGCTCCCACAGATCTCTCGGGACTGCTGCCTTTGTTCAAATGGCCCACGTGCAGGTGGTCCCAGCTGAGGGGTTATGCTCACCCAGTGGACACTACCTGAGTCCATGCTGTAATTCTGCTTCTTCTTGGGGGACCATGGGCACCCAATTTAAGTCCCTGGAGTCTCAATTTCCTCCTGTGTCCAGGAAGACTTATAACCGTACCTCGTCAGGTTGTTAGGAATAACGAGCTAAGCTTTGAAAAGCACTTGGAACAGGGGCTGGCACACAGCCAGCAGCCGCGTGTTTGATGAATGGATGGGTCTCTCTCAGCTCGCTGGTGTAACACACATGGGTGCAGGGCGGTGTGGTTCTACAGGCCAAAAGATGAAAGTTGCTGAGGTGATTCTGAGTGGATTGGCCCAGGCTGGTTCCCACTCCAGCCCTCTTTAAAGAAGCATCTGTTGAAGGCTTATTCAATCGTTACCTGTATTTCAGTCACACAACATTCTTTCAAGTTCTGAGGTGGAGACCTGCTTCGTTAAGAAGTTGGGGGTGTCCCTATGTGTCCGTCGTGGATCTGACCTGCCACCTAGAGAAAGCTGCCAAGTACAACGACCTCAAGAAGGTCGTGAAGCAGGCATCCGAGGCCCCTCTCAAGGGCATCCTGGGGTACACGGAGGACCAGGTTGTCTTCTGAGATTTTAACAGTGACACCCACTCTTCCACCTTCAGTGCTGGGGCTGACATTGCTCTCCGTGACCACTGTGTCAAGCTCATTTCCTGGTATGACAATGAATTTGGCTATAGCAATGGGGCGGTGGACCTTATGGTCCGCATGGCCTCCAAAGAGTAAGGGCCCCCTGGACCACAAGCCCCAGTGAGAGCAAGAGGAAGAGAGAGCCCCTCAGTGGCTGGGGAGTCCCTACCCCAACTTATCCCCCCAAACACTGAGAATCTCCTGATCTCCACTGTTTCCATCCCAGACCCCCTGAAGAAGGGGAGGGGCTTGGGGAGCCCTACCTTGTCATGTACTATCAGTAAAGTATACTGTACCCAGCCAAAAAAAGGAAAAAAAAGAAGTTGGGGGTGGGGTGAGGAGAGTGTTCAACAACATGGGAGCCGGTCAGAAATCTCCTTATTTCTGTTTTGCATTTGAGGAATCCTAGCCAATTGAGATTCCCTAGTTTTATAAAAGTCATGGAGAGAGTCTTATGAAGACTCTTAAATGTTAATGGGATTTTATCTGTTTATTTTGGTTGCAGTTTCCAATTTTTAAAAATTGGAAAGTTAGGTAATTTCTTCTACCTTCCCCAAATTCCAATTCTTCTAGATTCACTAATGTTGAACCAATGCTTTCTCATGTCTCAAGTCTTTGTATATGCATTCTTCTCAGATATATTAAACAAAAAACCCTTAAAAAATAAACTCTCTGGAAGAAACTCTTTCTACTCTAAAAAGGGTTAATTAACATACCTACCAGTTAGTAGTCCACTTTGAACCTCTGGTAGCCAGAATTAATGGAAATAAAGTCAATCATTAATCTAAGCTGGGGTTATTTTGTTTTCCCCAAGGTTGGGTCACTTTCATTATTTTATTTTATTTTTATTTTTTTAAAGATTTTATTTATCTATTTGACAGAGAGAGAGATCACAAGTAGGCAGAGAGGCAGGCAGAGAGAGAGGGAGAAGCAGGCTCCCCGCCGAGCAGAGACCCCGATGCGGGGCTTGATCCCAGGACCCTGAGATCGTGACCTGAGCCGAAGGCAGAGGCTTAACCCACTGAGCCACCCAGGCACCCCGGTTGGGTTACTTTTAAATAGGATATTATCCCAAAGTCACTTTTGTCCCAGATGATGGATTAATAATCCTATTACATTACAACTAGAAATACCAAAGAATCCAATCTCTGAATCATTCTGGCTTATCTTCCGAAGTTGTGATGTTTTGTGTATTTCCTGAGCAACCAGGACACAAGGTCAGCCAGGGCCTCATCCTTCTGCCTCTGTCCCTCCTTACACCCATGATGACCCAATTTATTCCACAGGCCACAGCCTTCTTTCCCATCACTTTACTCTTTCTCTTCCGGACACCCACTCCCTAAGTGTATTCTTTTTTTTCCTTTTTTTCCTGTTTATTAGATTTTTAAGTAATCTCTGATTCCAACGTGGGGCACGAACTCACAACCCCAAGACCCTGAGACCCCAAGATCAAGAGTCACATGCTCTACCAACCCAGTCAGCCAGGTGTCCCCTAAGAGTCTTTCCAAAGTCTTCATATTTCTTTCATATTTCTTTCTTCATATTACAGAAATAATACAAACTTTTAAAAAATTTGAACATTCAAAAATACACATACTGTATGTAGGATGTGAAATCTATCCACACACACTCCATTCACAAGAATAGATTCCAGATGTAGTCAGGTGCCGAACATACAACTAAAACTATAAAAATATTGAAAAAAGTATAGAATACTTTTATGACCTTAGGGTAAAGGCAGGCTTTTAAAATGAGATATAAAACATAAAAGCATAAAGAAAAAGATTGATGACTATGACTTCATAAAATTTAAAAACTTGTGTAAGGCAAAAAATATTGAAAATATTTATTATTGTGTATATATTAAACAATAAAAGACAAGCCACAGAATGGCTGAAAATATTGGCCACATAGATCACAAAGAATGTCCAGAATATTTCAAATATTCTACAAATAAGCAGAAAAAGAGGCAAAGGGCATGAGGAAATACAAACGGCTAGTAAACTTTGAACATAAATTCAGGGGGGCGGGAGCTTATGTTTGTTCACTGCTGACTCCAGCATCTACTGCAGTAGCTCAGTGTTCATTTAATGTTAAATAAATGTGAAAACATGCTCATTCTCATTTTCAATCACGAAAATGCAATTTAAAATAGAGGAGGTTTTGTTGTTTTTTTACTGACTTGGATTGGAAAAAATTAAAGTGTTGGTTAGGATTGGGGAAATGTACATATTCATGGGGTGCTGGCATGTAAATCATCTGTCTTACTGGAGGGCAATTTGCCAGTATCTCCCAAGCACAAAAGTGGACATACCTTTTGACTCAGCAACGCCTACCTTGCGGAATTATGGAGTCCACGTGCTTGTTTAAGGGTATCAATTATAACACTGTGAGATGTCTGAAAGTTGGGAATACCCTAAATATTCATCAATATGGAAATGGTAAATAAACTCAGAGGAAATCAAACCATAAATAGTATGACACAGCTAAAGACAGTGAAGTACAATTACCCCCCACTTTTTCAAAGTTTGTATTATTCCACTCCATTTTAATGAACGACCTACATTGATACCTGTTTTTGCTAACTGAAAGAAATCTGAAGTAGCATTTTTGCTTTTATGAAAAAAGGCCAAAAAGAGAAAACAGTATCCAGCATTTCTTTTGCAGAGAGCTGTTAGAGGCAGGCTGCCCGAACAGCAGCGGGAGCCCCCCTCCCCCTTCTCTCATCCCCTCCACTCCCCCACCCCCCACCTGCCCACCAATCAACATCTCAGCATCAAGCCACCACAGAACTGTATCTGTTAGAAAGAGGTGTCCTAAGGTATCAGAAAACCCTAAGTGAAGGTATTTTCTGGTTCTGTGAATACTCAAAAAATTTTCCACACAAATTAATGGTAATTGCTTCTTCTCTTTACCCCACTGGGCTAAGGAAAGGTGTCAAAGGAACGCCCTAATTTTGGATAGCAGGGGGAACCTAAAATAAATACTATGTGTACCGACCCCCAACACACATAAGTGAGAAAGGCAAGTTGCATAACAATACTTAGGGAGCGATACCCACAAAACTATGGGCATATACATATATGTAAATGAATAGGAAAAAGTTTGGACGTGAGTTTTTCTTCCTTTACACAATATTCTGGGCATCTTCCCTATCAAAAACATAAATCCACTTCATTCTTTTTTATAAAGTTTATATAATATTTCATTGACTGAGTATAGCATAATCTAATCAGTTCCCTATTGATAAACATATGGCTTTATTTTTCAATAGCTTTACTGAGATAATTCACATTCAATTAACCCACATTATGTGTACAATCTGATGGTTTGGGCACATTACATTATTTTTTTTTAATTGTGATAAAACATAAAATTTGTCATTTTAATCATTTTATGTATACAATCCAATAAGCACTAGTTCAAGGACTCTCATTTTCATTTTTTACTGTTATACATAATGCTGCAAATCTACATCCTTATACATACTTTGTGCTGATGTGTTTCTCTGTTGAACAGAAAGTTCTCATCAGCTGAGAGCCAATGATAAAAATATGGGTTGGTCTTCTCCTAAGATTACTACATTATTTACATTATTGTGAAACATGATTTTAAACCTCTTAAAGAGGCAAATTTTCAAAGCAAATATAAAAGTGGAAAAACAAAAACAAAAAAAATCCCTTATTCTATGATCACTCATATCATCGAGTATATAAGTACCAGCCAATTAAGCAAAAGATGGCTTGTAATCCAATATCTGAGCATGCATATGCTAAATCCCAATGTGATCAGCCTTCTGGTACCTGACAACGTACCCTGACTCTTTTCTGCCAGACACATCATAAGCAAGGGCCCTACATAGAGAGACACAGCCTTCATATGATATCTGGTTTCCCCATCTGGACTGCACAGTCTAACGAGAGGGGGACCTTGGGCAAATCACTTCATCCAACAGCCTCACATTCTTCTTCTGTCAAAGGAGGGTCTAGCTTGGAGGCTGTAAGTTGCAGGGCCCAGGTCACAAGGTGTGCTGGCAGGAGTGAGGCCAGCGGAAACCTGCAGGGGTGGGGGAAGGCAGGCTCTGACGAAGGAGAGGTCTGGTCTGCATCTGCCAGCTACTTATTTTCTGGCCCTGGGCGAGTTACTTAACCACTGGCAAGTCAGTCTCCAAAGCTGTCAGCTGGTATTTACCTCAGAGAGCTACAAAAACCCAATGAGGGAAAGCACAAAGACGCCGTCAGTGAATGGTGGCTTCACCTGCTCTCAAGAGATTAAGAATCTTGTTTAAAATCAATTACTGAAGAGCATAACAGAGGCTTAACCACTATTAAACTCTTATTGTCATTTTCAAATATCTTTGTATTTACAGATCTGGGTATAAAAATGATGCTTCACCCTATTATGATAGCTCCCCAATTTTAATACCTGTTACCAAGATCTCTTTCTTATCAAGATTTTTAAAATTAAGAGTACTTTGCTAAACTCTCAATTTTCACCCTACCACTTACTTTAAAAACGTATTTTTTATAATGACTGCCAAATGGGAACTTGTTTTAAAGGTGACTCTATAAAACAGAGTGAATGCGGGTGCCTGGGTGGCTCGGTTGTTAAGGGTCTGCCTTTGGCTCAGGTCATGATCCCAGGGTCCTGGGATAGAATGCCACATCAGGCTCCCTGCTGAGTGGGAAGCCTGCTCTTCCCTCTTTTACTCCCCCTGTTTTTGTTACTTTTCTCGCTGTCTCTGTCAAATAAATAAATAAAATCTTAAAAAAAAAAAAGAATAAATGGGAGACGAGGCATTTTTCAACTTCTCACTTATCACTTATGACCTAAGAGATTATGCAGCGGTGCCCAGGAGTCAAAGATCTTTGGGAATTCAGACACCTGGACAGTTACTTTCTCCAACTGGGTAACACTCCATTTCCCTAGCGTTTCCCCCCTCAAAAATGAAGGATTTCTCACTAGACAGCACTGTAAGTTTATGCTAGCTCACCAGACATCCCTTAGAGGACATCCAGTGTGGCCAGCCTACAGAGCACTCGGCAGGGTGTGACTACCTCAGATTCTGTTCATTTCCCCAGTGTGAAAGGTTACTCTGTTTCCCTTCCTTAACTCACTTCCATCTCCAGCGAGCGGGGACCCCCGGCGACCAGCAATGACACCCTTACTTTCGGGAGGGGTGGAGGCTGACATCCTGCATGGCCATCTTCTCCTCCCAGACATGAGGATGCTAAGAAAACTCTGTCCTGCCCATCAGGTGGCTTGATGTCTTATGCCCAGTCCTTACCCAGGATCCTGCAGCCTTCGCATCTA
Source organism: Martes martes (assembly GCF_963455335.1). NCBI lineage: Eukaryota > Metazoa > Chordata > Mammalia > Carnivora > Mustelidae > Martes > Martes martes. Next base: position 47,833,425 of record NC_137895.1, on the reverse strand, counting down.
AGGTATCTTAGTCTGTGCTCACTGGAAGATCCAAAGTTCCCGATGGCTAGTTTCTATCCCCTGCTCTCTCCCTTCCCACCTTGTCCATCAGCTGAGCCCGTGTGAGTCTGAACATCAGTTGTGAGGGGGAGATGCTGGACTCAGGCAAACCATGAGGGGTGGTTAAGTTGTTTCCAAGCATTCTGAGATACTTAGACAGACTGTGTCTCCCTAGAGCATAGCAAGGATTTGGGCATAGGGAGGGTCAAGATTGAGATCTTTTGCCTAAACCAAAGGTGATCAACCAAGACACTCTTATTTATACAACCTCCTGCATTTGGTTTGATATACAGAGTATATTCAGTATTCTCTACAGGATACAATCTTGTCTTGATCAGTTTCAGAAGCCTCTGAACACCCTTTGTAAGTAAGGCACCTCTGTTCCAAAGGGCAGGATTGATACTTCTTTGCATGTACCAAAGACCCTGGCACATTGCCTTGCTGATGGCACATCTTCAGTCTATCTTGGCAAAGGTATTATGGTTGATGCAGTAATTTTCATGCTACCCACCACTAGTCACGTGACCTTTATCCCAATTTTTAAAAATCCAATATAAAAAGTTAAAGATGAGGGGTGCCTGGGTGGCTCAGTGGGTTAAGCCTCTGCCTTTGGCTCAGGTCATGATCTCAGGGTCCTGGAATCAAGCCCCACACCGTGGCTCTTTGCTCAGCAGGGAGCCTGCCTCCCCACCCCACCTCACCCCCGCCTGCCTCTCTGCCTACTTGTTCTCTCTCTCTCTGTCAAATAAATAAATAAAATATTTTTTTTAAAAGTAAAATAAAATAAAAAGTTAAGGGGCACCTGGGTGGCTCAGTGGGTTAAAGCCCCTGCCTTCGGCTCGGGTCATGATCTCAGGGTCCTGGGATCGAGCCCCGAATCGGGCTCTCTTCTTAGCGGGGAGCCTGCTTCCTCCTCTCTCTATACTTGTGATCTCTGTCTGTCAAATAAATAAATAAAATCTTTAAAAAAAATAAAAAAATAAAAAGTTAAAGATGAGCTGCTCAGCATTAGGGAAGGGCATCCCAAGCCGTCTTTGGTTTCCTTACCCACGAAAGTATTCCAAGCCACCTCGACAGGAGCCTCCAGGCGCTACAGACCATTTAAAAACTGGAACAACTGGGGCTCTGAGTTCTGACAGACCTGGGTATGAATTCCCAGCCCTGTCACATACTAGCTAAAGTGTCTTGGGCATGTCATCTTTCTCAAAGCCTTAGTTTCCCATCTGTGAAACACAGAGAACACCACTGAATTCCCATATTGACATTAGGATTTAAAACAGTGCATACAAGTAAGTATCTAGTACATAGTAAGCATTCAATAAAGTGTAGAACTTTATTACTAATCCTCAAATACCCTTTATCACTCCTTTTTAAACATTTTCCCAAGGACAGAGAACAGAATGTCCTATGGAAACATAATTCCCTTGGGGCTACAAATATTGCAATTTTAGTGAAGAGTTACGGGAGTCAAAATACTTTCCCTATTTATCACCGTTTCCAAAAAAAAAGGGCCCCATGATGACAAAGTCCTTCTAAAACTTTATTATCTTCCCACCAAGGCCCCTAGGCTGTGGTCTGTTTTTTCATTCACTTTACCTGGAATTTCTAGCCTCTCACCTGTTTACCTGGTAACACTCAGAGCTTTGTTTGAGTATCAGCTTCCCTGATAGCCTCCTGGAGGTCAGGCCTCCCAACTCCATAGTCCTGTTACCGTGCTTTTCTCACTCAGTGACTGAATACCAAGACCCCAGCCCCCAGCTCCCAGCCCCCAGCCCCCAGCCCCACCTCGGAAAGAGCAACGTCCAGGCCTTGTTCTTTGTACCTTTCTACAGATCCTGGTAGAAAACAGGAGCTCCCTAAATATTTGAATAAATATATAAATGAATTACTTAGGCACAAATGTGGGTTAATGACCCAAATCCACTCCCAAGATAGAAGCTTGGGTCATCAACTGCTTCATCTTTGAGCTCTATTTGTTCTCAGCTCGAAAATAGGAATGTAAAGAATTCAGAGTTTTTACACAGCTTAAATGAGGAAAATTTGTAAAGGGCCCAGCACAGTATGGGTACGGGACAGGCGCTCAATAAACAGCGCTTGCATTTCTTTCATTTCCCATCCTCACGGCTCTTAGCTTCCCTAGAAAATGAGACCATGATTGAGTTCCCTCTCAGTGCTGCTACTACCACCTGGAAATACAAATGGTTGTATTTCATAAGAACAATATCCCAACATTATTTTTTTGAAGACTTTTTATTTATTTATTTGACAGACAGAGATCACAAGTGGCAGAGAGGCAGGCAGGGTGGGGGTGCAGTGGGGATGCAGGCTCCCCGCTGAGCAGAGAGCCCGATGTGGGGCTTGATCCCAGGACCCTGAGACCAGGACCTGGGCCGAAGGCAGAGGCTTAACCCACTGAGTCACCCAGAAGCCCCTCCACATTATTTTTAAGTAGAAGGTATCTGCGCATTGTTGGTGGGGATGTAAAACGGTGCAGCCATTATGGGGAACAATATGGCGCTTCCTCAAAAAAATTAAAACCAGAGCCACTGTATGATCCAGCAATCCCACTTCTGGATACAGATGTCCAAGGGAAATGAAATCACTCTCCCTAAGAGGTATCTGCACTCCTATGTTCATTGCAGAATTATTCACAATGGCCAACACATGGAAATGACCTAAATGTCCAGAGATGGATGAATGGATAACCATATATATATATATATATATATATATATATACACACACACACACACACATATATATACACACACACACAAAATTACTATATATAACATAGCCTATTATACATAATATATATTAAATTGCCTATTATACATATTAAATTTTCTGTGATACATAATGGAGTATTATTCAGCCACAAGAAAGGAAATACTGTCATTTGGGACAACATGGTTGAAACCTGAAAGCATTATGCTACGTAAAATAAGTCAGACACAGAAAGATAAATATTTTATAATCTCATTTTGATGTGGAATCTAAAAAGCCAAAGTCATAGCAACAGAGGAGACTGGTGATTGCCAAGAACCAGGAAGTGTGGGAAATGGGGAAACATTGATTAAATGGTACAAACTTCCAGTTATAAGACAAATAAGTTCTGAGATCTAATGTACAGCATGCCCCATAGTTAACAATACTTTATTATATATTATATACTTTTCAAGTTGCTGAAAGTGGATCTTAACCGTTCTTACCACCTCCACAAGAGTACTAATGTTAGGTAAAAGAGGTGTTAACTAATCTTATTATGGCAACCATTTTATAATATGTGCATATCAAATCATTTCTATACTTTAAGCTTACATAATGTTAGACACCAATTATATCTCAATACGGCTGGAAAAAAAAGTATCTGTTTCTACATATTCTGGCATTTCTCTTTGAATTCTAGGTGTAACATTTATCAGTTTCTCTGTAAGTTTAGCATACACAGAACTACCTCCAAAACTCATTAAAAAAATCCTTCCCTCTCAGAGTGCCTGGGTGGTTCAGTTGGATAAGCAACTGTCTTCACTCAGGTCATGATCCTGAAGTCCCAGGATCGAGTCCCACATTGGGCTCCAGCTCCACGGGGAGTCTGCATCTCCCTCTGACCTTCTCCCCTCTCACGCTCTCTCTCAAAAAAAAAAAAAAAAAAAAAAATCCTTCCCTCTCATGTGATTTGTGCTCTACGAGGACAAAAAGATAGTATGTGTCATACACTGTTGAAATGTTTCTAGTAAACTGTATTGTAAAAAATAATCTTTAAGGTTTAAATGAATAGTTCAGTCCAATTATGGGATTTAATCAGAACTTTCCACACTGACAGTTGTTGGAACTGTTATGTTTATGGATTTGATATTACATTTTATTGGTGTCCTGATTTACTCAGTCTGGTGGGTTTGCATTTTCTCATTTTTTTTTCCTCCCAGAAATAGCTGTTCCACCTTATCTCTTAAAGGGTATTTTTACTGTGATGCAAAATGAAATGTAAAGTTATCAGAAAGTTTCCAATCAAGAAAACAAATGTGTCATTTTCCGATCAGGCGTGAATCCTTTGGATGATTATGGCTCCTCCCAGATGAAGCCAAAAGTCTTCAACAAAGTGTACAAGGTTCTCCTTGATCCTCCCATCCTCGCCTCCTCTCTCCCCTCCAGCCACACCGAACTTTGAATTTGAATGTTCCTCAAGGTCAATATGCTCCTCCACCACCAGGCCTCTGAACACACTATTTTACTGCCTCGCCTTCCCCCTTCCTCCTGGACGCCTGCAGGACTCGGCCAACATGCGTCTCCTTGCCGTGGCTCCCACAGGGCCACTCACACCTGTATCTCCTGGGGGATCTCTTCCCTCCTACTCACCTCTCAGGCTGTCAACCCCACCAGGTCAGGGACCAAGTCTAACTTCTTTACCTCTATATTCTTATGCTAGCACACGCCACAAATTATATTAGGCATTCAATAAATATCCTTGGAATAAATAGGTCTAGAGAAAAACAATTTATTTAATTCCACTTCCTGGCTCTGGCTTTTCAGTTACAGCAGCATTCCACATGGTTGGTTAACCAAGACCTCAGCAAGGAAAGAGTTAAAACGGCCTGTCTGTTTTACTCACCCCTTGCTTATCTCTGGGAACGCCTGCAGTGGCAGTAAGGACCCTTAACCAAACACCCAGCACTATATTCCTGAAATGTTCACTAATTAATGATGTTATTTTGTACCCTCAAGTCAGTAGTAGGTCAGGATGAACCAAGCCAAAAGCACTGTTTAAAGTAAACAAGAGATTCATGAGGTATACCAGGTAGCCTGTAGGAGTCTGCACTCTGGATGGCCCCATAGAGATGTGATCAGCACCCTTGAATGGCTCTGGACTGCCACGACCTGAGTGGGCTTCCCTGGGTGGATGTACAGTTCACAGCTGGAGAGAAACACATAGCTGTGGGGCCCTCACAGAGAGACCGCGAAGAAGCTGCTGCTGACCCTTCAGGTCTCTGCCCATGTAGGTCACCATTATCGGGCTGTTCCAACACCATACCCTTTGTTTAATAAACCCTAGCTCTGGGGCGTCTGGGTGGCTCAGTCGGTTGGGCATCTGCCTTTGGCTCAGGTCATGGTCCCGGGGTCCTAGGATCAAGCCCCGTGTAGGGCTCCCCGCTCAGTGGGGAGTCTGCTCCTCCATCTCCCTCTGCTCATGCTCGTTTGCTCTCTCTCAAATAAATTAATTAAATCTTAAAACAAACAAACAAACAAACAAAAACCTTAGCTCTGAGTAGTCATGTTGAGTTGTGAGTCCTTCTAGCAATTCACCAGTGGGTGGTCAAGGGACCCCAAAATAGCCTCCTTCTTGAGCTACTGACCTTCCTTGAGGTCTATGATCCCAACTCTTCCTTTTCCTCCTAAGTTATTGCTGATTTTCTTTTCATCTCCTTCACCAGCTTCTATCTTTACCAGACTCTAAATGGCATAATGCCCTAGTGCTCTATTCTGGCCTGCTTTTAGCTTCACTTGCTTGTTAGATTATTTTCAGTTCCATGGGTTTTAATACCATCCATATACTGACAACCCTCAAGTGTATCTGTCTATTTCTCTAGCCAACCTTTCCCCTAAACCCAACTACTGGACATCCCCACTGGATGTCTACTAAGGACTTCAAACTTATAATAAAAAGTTGTCTAGGGGCACCTGGGTGGCTCAGTCATTAAGCGTCAGCCTTTAGCTCGGGTCGTGGTCCCAGGGTCCTGGGATTGAGCCCCGAATTGGGCTCCCTCTTCAGCGGAAAGCCTGCTTCTCCGTCTCCAACTCCCCCTGCTTCTGTACCCTCTCTCGCTGTGTCTCTGTCAAATAAATAAATAAAAATTAAAAAAAAAAAAGTGTCTAAATCAGAACTCTTGATTTCAGCCCAAACTTGCCTTTTTCTAGTTATCTCTATGTTGGTCAATAATACCTCCCACACTCTGTTGGCCAAGCATAAAAGCTAAAGGTCATTCTTGGATTTTTTTTCTCCTGATATTCCTCTTCCCTTCCAATCTATTAGCAAGTATTGTTGGTTTTATTTCTGAGACAAATCTCTAATCCTTATACTTCCTTCCATTTTCTTAATCAAAATCACCGCCATCACCATTTGCCTGACTATAATTGGATTATTCTCTCTGCTTCTATACTTGCGCCCTTTTTTTTTTTTTTAAAGATTTTATTTTTTTATTTATTTGACAGACAGAGATCACAAGTAGGCAGAGAGCCAGGCAGAGAGAGAGGAGAAAGCAGGCTCCCTGCTGATCAGATAGCCCGATGCGGGGCTCATTCCCAGTACACTGGGATCATGACCTGAGCCGAAGGCAGAGGCTTTAACCCACTGAGCCACCCGAGCACCCCTACTTGCGCCTTTTTAATTCTCTGTTCAGCAGCTGAAGTTATTATTTTTTTTAAACCTACCTCAGTTTATATATTACAGTCCTTAAAACCCTCCAGTGGTTCCCTATTATCCTCAGAACAGAATCGAACATTCCATGCTTGAATTGACTTGCAAAGTACTCTATAGAGACCTGTCCCCCCACCCACCCCCCCACCCCCCCCCCCCGCCCCGCACACCTCTCCAGCTTCACCCAGTACGACTCAATAGCCCTGTCCACCTCGAGGCCTATGCAATTGTTGCCCACGTCTGCACCTGGAACTAGTGTGTGCTATAGATCCCATAAAAACATTCTGTGCACTTAAAAGTACATGTTCTTAAAACTTAAAAAGATAACCAAGCCCAATAAACTGTTGATTAAAGCCGGAATGTGGTATATCCCAATTTAGCTTTCTGTTTCTTAAAAAAGGGAAAAGAACTTACCAGTAACGAATGATAAACCAGCTAGGCTTATCTCTAGGATGGTAAGATTATTCAACTGAGTTACTAAGGGTAATAGAAAAAAAAAAAAATACAGTCTCCAACTGAGTAGCCTTTATCTGGAATTTAACTCCATGTACATCTGGTATTATTAAGGTGTACATAAATCTAATTAAAACGGAATGGGGAAACTATTGAATTGCTGCATGTTAAAATGATCTGTGCAGGGGCGCCTGGGTGGCTCAGTTGTTTACATCTGCCTTAGGCTCAGGTTGTGATCTCAGGTCCTGGGATGGAGCCCCTCATAGGACTTTGCGCTCAGCAGGGAGTCTGCTTCTCTCTCTCTTCCTCTGCCCCTCCCCGCTGCTTGTCCCCTCTCTCTCAAATAAATTAATAAAATCTTTAAAAAAATGGTCTGTGCGCTCTACACATCTCCAGGTGTCTATACTCACAAGAGGGACTACCACCCCCTGCCTTCAAGAGAATTTTAATGGGTGGCCTGACTGAGTTATCAACAGTGGACAAGGGAATGAAAATTTAGTAGATCTAAAAATTAAAGTGAAGGTTCTTCGACAGTTTATCTACTTGTGAATTTCCAAAACCTGTGTCTTTCTGAACCACTTGAAGCAAGAATAATTAAACGTGTCAGCTGTGTTCATCTTAAATCTGTACAACATTCTGGTGTGTGGATGGAGAAAAGTCACTGAATTAAAGGGTTTCCGTATTCTGCTCAACCGTGTGGGGTAGAGAGCAGGTTTCATCACAGGATTCTTTTCTTCTCTTTTTAAATTCTCTAAATAGACACTTAAGTTACCTTTGCACTCTTCAAATAAAGCAAGGCATATTTACTCAAACTCCTTACTGGAGCAGCATGCGTATCTCCTATATTTACTCGCTCTTAATATATGTTTGATTGGGGGGACCCAAGGGCTAGGGGGACAGAACCACTCTAGGCTTGTGAGGGTAATTCAATCATGCCTTTCACCACCTGAAAGACACTCAGGTCCCTGCTGCCATCTCCAACACTCTAGTGACTTCTCTGGAGCTATGGCATCTACCTCTCCAATTTATATTATTTGCTATAAAATAACAGCAATTCAATAGTTTTCCCATTACTTTTTTTTAAGATTATTTATTTATTTGACAGACAGAGATCACAAGTAGGCAGAGAGGCAGGCAGAGAGAGAGGAGGAAGCAGGCTTCCCTCGGAGCAGAGTCCAATGCGGAGCTCCATCCCAGCACCCTGGGATCATGACTTGAGCCGAAGGCAGAGAGGCTTTAACCTGCTGAGCCACCCAGGCGCCCCTTCCCATTACTTTTTAATTGGATTTATTTCCACCTTAATAATACTAGATGCACATGGAGTCAAATTTCAGATAAACTTCAGACTCTCTATTACGCTTAGAAATTCAGTTGAATACCATAAAAATACCACAAAAATACTTGAGAGACTGCAGTCCTTACTACATACAATTTATGTAGCAATATAAAGTTATATACTACGGGCCCCTGGGTGGCTCAGTGGATTAAGCCTCTGCGTTCGGCTCGGGTCATGATCTCAGGGTCCTGGGATCGAGCCCCACATCGGGCTCTCTGCTCAGCGGGGAGCCTGCTTCCTCCTCTCTCTCTGCCTGCCTCTCTGCCTACTTCTGATCTCTGTCTGTCAAATAAATAAAAAATAAAACCTGTAAAGTTATATACCAAAGTTACATATGATAAATGTGAATACATGAAAGCACATATAAAAATATATATTCTATATACTCACATAGTATAATCACATGACTATATGCTATACATTCATGTCTCACTTACTATGCATGGAAAAACTTTCCAGCTTTGACCCCGAGAGTGCTTGCCCTTTAATAAGGACACATCCGGGCTTAGGATATGAAGATGAACACAGCCTGATCCCTGCCCCCAGGGGCAACATAGCTAGAGCCCCCAAAGTTGCTCAGGAAAAGGGGTCCAGGGAGATGCTAAGTCCACCCAGGGGACTGGAGAAAGGCTTCCAGGAGGAATTAACATTTTGAACTAAGCCGTGAAGAACTGAATGAGGGATCACAGGGTCTGTGACATCCATTCCCACTCTAAAAATGGGACATTGTACTACATTTCGTCTGACTGTATTCGTAACATACTTGTGTGCTTTGTCAGAAAGCTATCTGAGGCATGTATTTGGATAATTGTTCATGTGACTTCAGTTTTGCTCAAGTGTGGTTCTAGTTTCCTCAGAGATTTCTATCAGCGGAATTAAAAAACTGGGAAAGCAACAAATGGAAAGTTCTTTACTTAAACAGAAGAGGGATCTCGTTGGTTTCTTTTACTAGACTCTGTGGAAGGGTAAACCCTCTCAGTACATAAGCAGACTGTTACTGCCTTTCTACCCACCATGAAGGCTGTTATCTTCAGCCCTGGGTAAGTTCTTGATAAGGCTGTGGAGCAGTTTGAAGGCAATTTGTTTGAAGTTGGCAGCCTTTTTCTGATGCGGTGGAGACTAAGCCCTCCAGCTGAGCTTGTTGAAGCTACTACGACAAGGGTCACAGACCAGAAAATTTGTACTTTAAAACATCTGACATGCAGCAGTCCTTGCAACACAGAGATGAGAAACATTCTCAATGTGCAACTCATGTCTGCTTCCTTTCAACCAAACTTAAATTAGGACCGATGAACTCAGCAAACGACTATTCTGTTACATTGAATCACTGTGGAGCCAGGAAGAAGACCAGTTGCTTCAAATCACTAAATAGAAAGATTTGCTTTAATGGCCCTTCTCCTAACCCAGGTGCCAGTTGATGTCTGAAATCATCTTTAAATTTTTTTTTTTTTTTTTTTTACTTTAGAGTTCTTTTTAATCTTACTCTTAAAGAAAGGGACATTCTAGATACACAAACTGAAAGCAGGAAACAGGATGAATGGCAGTGTTTATTGCTCAACTCAGATATCACGGTCACCACCGTGGTGTTGCCTCCAGACACGATTGCCTGTTCATTGATTACAAAGAGAGATCAAACACCTTTTGGATGCTGGCTACATGAACTTGAATCTAGGTCTGTGATTTTATTTCAACAGCTCCCAGCACCATCAGTTTATGCCTCTTTTTTCATGCCCAATATTTTGCAACTCCTCCTTTACCATGCTGGCATATCACTCACAGAAAACACATTTATGTAGATAAATTCAAAACGATCAATATAGCATTCAGAGTATATAAAACAGAAATAAAAGGGAAACAACTTATAATCAAACATGGTATCAGCAGGTAAAACCTGGGGCAGGAGCCATAAGAAGACATGAGAAAGTCAGATGCTTGTACCTATCCTTGAGAGTCACCATGAACCTATCTGTTACAAAGGCAGATGGATTCAGGGCGGTAGTCACTGGTGTGAGGATTTTATGAATGTGAAATCCCTCTCAGTCCAGTTCAGAGCTATGGAAAAGAGAATTTTCACTCGGTTTACATACAGTTACGTTCCTGGAAAGCTCAGTATATATTAAAACTGTGGGAAAAGTATTTTTATTTGCACATAAAACAGAGTTTGGTTTTAGGCTCTGGTGTTTCACCTAGAGGGCATTAGAAAATGTGGGTGACAATTATTTTTTACTCTGCATAACTATTCATGCATTGCTGACGAGATCAGAAGAATGCATCAGTAGGGTTCCCCCTCCAGAGACTTTTAAGTTATCGCCTAAACCTCCCCCTCACATTTCCAAAATTCCCCCTAGGGGGCGGTACTGCTCTTAATGAGAATCACTGTTCTCTAAAGAGATGGCATTTTGGTGGGTGGATGTCCCTCCCATATGTGTGCAAACCAGAATCTCAGACGTCTCCTTTTGCCTCATACTCAAAGAGTTTTGGCTTATAGAAAAAATTTATCTTTACAACAAAAGATGGAATCCAAACTGCTTTAGATGAAACTGAATACCTTAAGAGGGGTCAAGGAATTCCACAGAAGAGCACTTAACACATTTTAAAAAAATTTAATATAGGACTTTTCTTGGATGTTAGAGGATGCGCGTCAACTTTTTCAGAATCAAGGGTCAGAGGCAAGATGGGGTGCGGGAAATACAAGGTGGAGGAGGTAAGAAAAGGGGACAGAGAAAAACTTAACTGGAGAAATTTCAGAGTGAAAAACGTTCAAAATTTGGCACAAGACACACATTGGTTTCATTTACTGATAATTTGGTTCCTCTGTCATTTACTATGTATAATTCACTTAATCTCAATTCTTCATATGTAAATTGGAGGATAATAACAGTATTTCATACCTTTGTTAGAATGATCAGGTGATACATAATGTGTAAAGTATCAGGCAAACAGTAAAAGTTGCTTGATGTTATTTTTTAAAAAGTTCCATATGCCACTCGTCCCTAGAGTATTGCTGTTTAGAGAGATTTGAGATCTGGAATCAAAACTGTTACTAGATAGAAGCAAGTAAAATTCTATGTTACTTTTTGGATATTCTGTTTCAATTCCCTCTTTTAAGATATCATACCACAAATGTAGGGTAAATCTAAATCCGTTCTGTTTTTTTTTTTCATTCTGTATCTTAAAAGGCAGTATCTTTAAGAAACCCTGAATGGTGATAAACAAGGCTGATAGTTGTAGATGTTTCAGAAAAGGACTTTGCATTTCAAACTTTTCAAGAACCACAAAGTTTTGCCAAGCCATTATAACTTTAAATCACAAATGTGTTTTACAGCTAAATTCTTAGATTTTAATAGTTTTGATATTTGGTCCTCGATGTCATATTTACATCATAATGAGCATTTTAGGGGTGCCTGGGTGGCTCAGTTGGTTAAACATCAGACTTTTGATCTCAGCTCAAGTCGTGATCTCAGAGTCATGAGTTCGAGCCCATGCTGGGCTTTGAGCTGGGCAGGGAGCCTGCTTAAGATTTCCTCTCTCCCTCTGCCCCCGCCCCTCTGTGTACGTGCTCTCTCTCTCAAAAAATAAATAAAAATAAATAATAATAACAATAGTGATGATAATAAAAATAAAAATGAGCATTTAATAAAGGATCCCAAGCAAACTAGCTTTATGATCACACTTGGAAATGAACAAAGCGTGACAGAAAACCAAATGTTGTGGCAAAGTTTTACATACAATGTTCTTTTCTGAGGGCAAATCACCAGCTAAAATCTACCCCATCAAGGGCAGTAAACAATGAGAGATCTGTGTGGGAGAACACTGTACATGGCTCTTCGGGGCAGGAGTCTAAACCCATTTCTAGGTAGATTACTAGAATGGTAGAATCTGAAATGGTATTGTCCCTGGCAAGGTAATACAATTAGTATCTGTTGAATATGTGAAGGTGAATGTTGTTGGGGAAAAAGCATGAGAAATAAATCTTCCTTTATACATTAAACAGTGAAAAATAGACACTTCAATAGTCTTTATTATTATGCTATTATTTTAAGAATGCAACATAAGATCTACCGTCTAGGCACATTTTTAAGCATACAATACAGTATTGTTAACTGTAGGCTCCATGCAGTAAAGCAGATCTCCACAACGGATTCATCTTGTATGACCAACACATTGTGCTCTTTGACAAATACTATAATAATCTTTTAAAACCCTAATGCCAGTACTGATTTATGACTAATAGATTTAGAGAAGTGGTTTTCTTTTTAGCTTACATTTCTTGTGAGATTATGAAAATCAATACAATCTTTTTGGGACAGCAGTTTGGTTACACGTATCAAATATATAAAACTGCTTAAGACCTGGTAATTTGGAAATTTTTCCCTAACAGCAGCTACTGTATCCCTAGCAGTGGCTTTTATGTAGCACTTTCTATGTGCCAGGAATTGTCCAACAACTCCAGGACACATTGCTACAGAGTAAAGGATCTAGAATTTGCTCTTACTGTGGTTCCAAAGCCCGTGTTCCGACCATTTTTGCCGTCTTCCCTATGAAGAGGTCTACTCTGGCACGGTTTGTAACAGGAAAAGTTTAGAAACAAACGTCCATCAATGGGATAGAAGTTAAATAAAAACTAGGATATCCATTGGTAAGACACAAAGCAGGCATTAAAATACAGTTTGTTTGTTTAAGATTTTATTTATTTATTTGATAGAGAGAAATCACAAGTAGGCAGAGAGAGATGGGGAAGCAGGCTCCCTGCTGAGCAGAGACACCCCCCTCCCGCCCCCCGCCGGCTGCTTGCGGGCTCGGGGCTCCATCCCAGGACCCTGGGACCATGACCTGAGCTGAAGGAAGAGGCTTAACCCACTGAGCCACCCACGTGCCCCTAAAATCAAGTTTTAGAAATAACATGTTTGCATGGACAAACAAGATAATTGGCTTACTGTGGGGGAGAAAGGCACAGAACAGTACACATAGTAATTTTAGTCTACTAACTGTTTTCTTTGTATGGTGATAAGATTTTAATTTTCTTCCTGGTGCTTTGCTCTATCTTCCAAATTTTCTAAATGAACTTAAATTCCTTTTGTACTAAGAAGAAAGTTACTACCAAACTTCTCTCTAGGTCAGCAGAGCCCAATCAAAACATATAATGCAAATCATATAATTTTAAAATTTTCTAACCACACTAACAGAAGTGAAAAGCAGGTGAAATTTTAAAAATAATTTTAACCTATAGTTCTAAGTTGTCATTTCAACAGGTGATCAGCATAAAAACATTATTATTTTACTTTTTTGTATTAAGTCTACAAAAATCACTCTTAGCACATCTCAGTTCTCTTTAGTCACATTCCAGTTGCTCAATATCCAGGTGACTAATGACTACCATCATGGACAACACAGCTATCAATCCATGGCAGAAGCTATGCTTTCAAATCACATGTGCCCCAAACAGGACTCTGAAACCCTTCACTAACAACGTCATTCTCCTCCTAATCATCTAGATCTGTGCCAAACTGCTTCTTTAAATGTCAAAGAGATGGGCTTGGGAGAATCATGGATCTGCATTTGAATCCTTTAACACTTAACTGGCTGTGTGATCTTCAGCAAGTTAATTAACTTCCCTGTGCATCATTTGACCTGTTTTGTAAACAAGAATAACAATACCTACTCAAGAGTCACTGTGATTGAAATAATGTATTAAAACATATAATATGGAAAGCACTTGATAACAGATTTTTATTATCTACTCCTTGCCCTTTGCAACCTTCTTTATTCAGATAAAGTAAAGGTTAGACTTAGCACAAGTCTTAAAACAAAAAAGAATTCTTAAAAATGGAGATGGTAGAAAATCTCATCTTAAATGGTCCTAAAACTAGAAAAAGGAATACTCATTCACTGCTGGGAACACAGCCTGGCACAGTCACTCCGGAAAACAGTATGAAGGTTCCTCAAAAAGTTAGAAATAGGGGCGCCTGGGTGGCTCAGTGGGTTAAAGCCTCTGCCTTCCGCTCAGGACATGATCTCAGGGTCCTGGGATAGAGCCTCACATCAGGCTCTCTGCTCAGCAGGGAGCCTGCTTCCCCCTCTCTCTCTCTGCCTGCCTCTCTGCCTACTTGTGATCTCTCTCTCTCTCTCTCTCTCTCTCTCCCTGTGTCAAATAAATAAATAAAATCTTTAAAAAAAAAGTTAAAAATAGAACTACCCTACCATCCAGTAATTTTACTACTGGATATTTACCCAAAGAATACAAAGGTATACATGTACCCCTATATTTATAGCAGCATGATTCACAATAGTCAAGATATGGAAGCAGCCAAGTGTCCACTGATTGATGATTGGATAAAGAATATGTGGTATGTATATTTATACACACACACAAACACACAAAATGAAATATTATTCAGCCATAAAAAATAATGAAATCATGCCACTTACAATGACATGGATAGAGTATAATGGTAAGCAAAATGTCAGAGAAAGAGAAATACCCTATGATTTCACTCATAGGTTGGATTTAAAAAACAAATGAACAAAAGGAAACAGACAAAATGAAGAAACAGACTCTTAACTATAGAAAACAAACTGATAGTTACACGAGGAGCAGAAAGGCGAGTGCAGGATGGGTGAAATGGGCTGAGGGGGATTAAGGAGTGCACTTGTTATGAGCACTGGGTAATGTATGGAAGCGCTGAATCACTATATTGTACCTGAAACTAATATAACACCGTATATTAACTGGAATTAAAAACTTTAAAAAGAAAAAGAAAAGAGAAGAAAAGAAGTGGCAGAAAAAAAACCCCACATACATACATACACATGCACAGTCCTAGAACTAACTCTGGGGGGTGTGGAGAGGCTTGTTGGGGAAATCCACAATAAATACATTTGTCCTTTAAAGGGGGCTACCTAACAGTAGGCAATGAATGGCACACAACTTTGCCTACTTCACAAAGATTTCACTCAGCAAACATTCAGTTCATTTAAAAAAAGGATTGGGGCACCTGGGTGGCTCAGTTGGATTAAAGCCTCTGCCTTCAGCTCAGGTCATGGTCCCAGGGTCCTGGGATCGAGCCCCGAGTTGGGCTCTCTGCTCGGCAGGAAGCCTGCTTTCCCCTCTCTCTCTCTCTCTCTGCCTGCCTCTCTGCCTACTTGTGATCTCTGTCTATCAAATAAATAAATAAAATCTAAAAAAAAATTAAAAAAAAAAAAGGATTAAAATTACTGAATATGTGCCAGCATCATACTAGACAGAGGGGGTTAGGAGTGGAAAAAAAAGGGGGGGGGTATGTTTGCTTAACTAAATGGAGGAATGAATAAACCAATAAATATCGTACCTTTTCTAATTTTTCTCAACTTGGTTGTCAGTTTTTGGAGTTGCTTCTCTCGTTTCACCTAAGATTTTACTAGGTCATTAGGTCATGCGGTTTCCTCCAAAAGGTTCAAATGAAATATGGTCAGTCTAGTATGGCTGAATCTGGGTGAAGGATATATGTGTGTTCAACTTTTGTGTGGGTTTCAAGCTTTCAAAATAAAAAACTTAAAAGAAAAGCACCAGTTATAATGGAAGGTAATCATCATGACGTATCAATGCTTTTAAAGCATTGTTGTTTATACTAGATCATCAGAACCATATAGATGGCCCCAAAAGGTAAATGACTAAGACAATTCCTATAACCAAGAGGATAAAACACTATACAGCAACCAATTTACCTCTGCAGACCTTGTCAGTTCATAGAGATATGTAATGAAAAAATGTGAATTGAGGGAAGAAAAGCAGAATGGGATTCATGATTAAAACAAAAATCCACTCAATGTGCATTTACAAAAGCTAAAAATGTATTTGACTGGGTAGGAATATTCCTTTCTCTTCTAGGTAGATTGCCCAGGTTCATAATAAATTAAATAACACATATCATAAAGGCTGTTTGCTAAGCAGACTATCCTATACCAGAGGGCGGGACAGCTAGGGAAAACTGCCTATCTAGTGAAAAGAGCACCAACAAATGAGCACTGGTTTTCAATGGTCATGAAAACATGCAGTGAGTGATACAGTGTACAGTTTAACCCACCCCCTGGAAACTTTTTCCTAATCAATACACAGAACAATATATTCAACACAAACATTTGATGACTAGTGTCAGATTTTATTTTTACAGGATAATGTCTCAGTCCTTTACCCATAAGAGTGCATACAAAGTTGGTGGGGGGGGGGGGAGCCTAGTGGCTTTCACTGTCACGGTCATCTGATATCATGCAAGATGGATCAGAGGACCTGGTTCACATTATGAAGAGATTCTCCAATTTTCTTTCACAAGCACTTTGTGCTTGAAAACATAAAAACTTGCCAAATCATTTAGTACTTAAAATTAATAACACCCTCATCATCTTGTGGTTTAAATGATGGCAGAACAATAACTCAAGGTATTTGCTTTATTAATATAATTAGTATTCTTAGATATTTTAAAATTGGTCTTCTTGAACCCTAGGGGGAAATGATTTCAAAAGGCTGAATACATATCCTCATTCAAGGTACAATTTCTTACACATCCAGCCTTCGTAATTTGGATTATAGAGCAGTACAGAGTAATTCTGGCACCAACTCTTTGGCAATGTTGTTTGAAAACAAAGATACCATTACACACATGACCCAGCATTTTTTATTTTGCATTGGATGTAAGTAAATTTGTATAATAGGTCTTCTTTAACAAAAAAACCATGACTAATTTTTTTTCTTGAAAATATGGTAATTAAGAGACTCTCCCTGGTTCAAAAGCTCAGAGCTGAAATCTAGGTAGAGTTTGAATACACTTTATAAAGAGAGGAGCTCCAAATAGCATAAACTTAACAAAACTTTTGATTTAAGCATTAAGTTTTCAGGTAATCTCTTCCGGGGTAGCAATATAAAAAGATTAAAAAATAACAATGTTTGATAAAGTATTTGACTTATCCCCAAAATATTTACGCCTTTAAGTAGAAGGATCTGAATGCCAATCCTGGTTATAAAATCTACCATCTGGTGAGCCTGAGCAAAATACTTAGTATCTCCGATTCAAATTCCTTGTCTATCAAAATGAGACTTAATATACAGTTATTTATATTTAATATATAATTTCTAAATTAAAACAATAAAGCAATTAAATGATAAATGTGAAAATGCTAGTCCCAATCATTGCTAACATATTATCCAGCAATTGTCTTATCCAAATAGATAATCTTAAAAGAGCCTTTAATCAGTATCAGTCACTTTTTTGCATAACTTTAAGCCAGAGGGCTAATTACGCATAACACAAATCTTACCAACGGTACTATTTAACGTAAAGAAACGTATAAAACGATAGTTTTGCATCACTTTATGCATAGGGCTGATTATACACAACAGAAATCTCGCCAACAGAACTGATTTTAGCTTGAAGGAGACTTTGAAAAAACCAAAATGATACTAACAGTCCAAATCGTATTTAAAGAAGCCAACAAAAGGGGAAAGCTGCGATGGATAAACGGACACCTTCTTGACATAAATTTACCTACCAAGAAAAAAACAAAATACACACCTCAAGCAACTAGTGCCTGCAAGAGGGAAAAAGAACAAGACTCAAAGACACTGAATGACAGCAGAAACGTCTACTAAAATTCAGGTCTTCCTACTACTTCCCTTGCAAAATAAAACAACACAACACACAAAAGCAGAAACCAACCAACACGCAAGGCACCAACTTGCCCTCTTGGAGCTCCTCTGAGTAGCTCCAAGGAAAGGGGACAGGAAGCTAAGGTGTATTTAATGAATGAAGGAAAGCGAGGACTGGGGGTCTGGGCAAGTGCACGAGACGGACCCTACCTTTCACAGACTTCCCAACACTGTGTAAGCGAGCGATAGAACTGTAGTTTCGGGCCACATTCTTCAAAAACGCTTCCATCTCTTCCTGGTGGTGGTAGCCGAAGTCCAGCGCACCCCCCAAAGGCAGCAGCAGCCCTAGCCAGAGGCGGACGAAGTCCATGTTCTGGAGATGAACACAAATAACAAAGCTGAGAACAGAGGCGGGAAGGGCTGTGGACGTCCCCAGCTCGGCTCAGCGCTGTACTGTCAGGTCCCCTGACACCACCGCTGCCCGCGTCCGAGGAGGTGAAGGTGGGAAGCAGCACCTTCGGGAGTTGGGGTGAGCGGAGCCCGGGCAGCCCCGAGTGCCCTCCATCCCACCGCCCGCCCCTTCCTCCCTCCCTCCCTCCCGTCCGCGAGTCGCCGCCGGCCGGCAGCTGCCAGGAGCTCCGCGCGCCCTCAGCCTCACCCTTGCCCAGGCGCACACCTCCACCCGCCGCCCGCCGCCCGCCGGGACCAGACATTATAGCCGGGTGGGGGGGACGGGCGCTCCCGGACCCCGCCCCCGGCGCCTGACTGACGTGCCGCCGGCCCACTCGGGCGCCGAGCGGGTCCCTGGTGGGCGGGGCCGAGCGGCGCGGCCGGGGCGGCTCAGCGCCCTTCGCACCTGGGCGGACTGGAACTCGCGCGGCGCGGGCTTACCGGGGTGCGGGGGCTCGTGCGGGTGCGCGGTCGAGGGTGGCGGAGGGCGGTGTAATCTTTGAGTCGCCTGTCGCGGTCCCAGGCTTTACCGGCGCCCCGGGTTGGAAGCGTGTCCTCCTCTCGGCCACGGCTCCGGCGAGGGGCACGCGGGCGTTTGGGTGTCTCCAGCTGCTGCGAGTTTGCAGCTGTGGAGCCCGGCCCTCGGCTCAGCTGGAGCCCCGGGTCGCCGTGAGAGCTCGGCGAGTTGGAGCGGCTGCGTCCCAGCTGTGCCAGGCTCCCTGGCCCTGCTCTGGAGACGCGTGGGATTCAAGAGAGAAGAACGCGTGTGTGTAGAAGTTTTCGATTGCCAACTGTGCAGTATAGGAGAATTTTCGACAAATTTATTTGGTGCGTGAGATTGGCTACATCAGTTAAATTTAAAACTGGAAATCACATGGAAGAAACACAGCCACTATTTGTAAATCCAGCACTCCCTCCACCAACACTCCCCAGGCCAATTTTAGTTCTCTCTTTCTTAAATGCTTCTTCCTGGAAGGATGGGGTGGTCTACTTTTGCACTAGGGATAACAGAGATTTCACCAAAACCCAAGAGGCGGTTTGTGGTGTGGGCCAAGACCTCACACACCTGTCACACATTACCGGTCAGAGAGATTGGAGATTTGTGCCAAGGGTCCAGTGAACATAAAAAGCTTGATAACCCCTGATTTGGAATAACATTCCTCTTCAACAGATTAAAAATACTAGCGCACCACTGAAAACTAATTGAACAGATTTTCTCCTGGTGAGGTCCTGGTAAGGACATTTTTAAAAAGTGCTTCGAGTGAATCAAATATGCATCCGGAGCTGAAAACCGCTATTGATTTGCCTGCCTCTTCTTTGTTGCAGACACAGATAACTATTGTAGAATTGAGCTCTCAGGAACAATGAGGCCTCCTGTGATTCCCAAGCACCAGAGCCTGGAGGGATAAAGCCTAAGACTAGTGTCAGAAGATTTGGGTTCCAATCCTCGCTCCTCATGCCTACCTAACTGAAGTTGGCAGGCACGTTGTAAGAACTGTATGAGGTGTTTATTAAATAATCGAGTTTAATTCATAAGCCTTTAGACAGACGTTTCTAAGTGTTGGAAAATCTTGATATTGTTGGGTTTGGGAGCAGATTTCTTTTTAAGCATGCAGCAGTTACTATGCTGTGACTTCTACTAGGTGGCTTGAAGAGGTTCTTTTACTGCCATTCATTGACAAAGAGGCTTCAAAGGAGGTGGAGCGGGGTTGAGTTAACATTTAGGCAAAGTTACTATGAAAATGGGAAAGGCAGCTGAGGAGGAACAAAGTGAAAGCTCGCTGATTGGACTTTAGAAATGATACATTTATTATAGAAGAAAGCAGCAGTTACAGGATTTCCTTCAGTGGTACTGTGGCTGGAGACTGGAGAAATGGTGGCTTTGTCAATATTGAAGTGGAGATTGCAAGGGTTGTTGTACCAAAAAAACAAAGGGGTGAAGTATAGTTGAAATTACTACCCTTGGGATTCACAGTAGGGAGGAAGGGAAGCAAATTCAGAGGAGAGCCAATCAGAGAATGGAGGGAGAGAGTGCAGAGAATTGAGGGCTGAAGGTCTAAAACCTAGTGACTCAAAGTGTGGTCCAGGCAGACGCTCAACCAACTGAGCCACCCAGGTCTGCCTTCGGCTCAGGTCATGGTCTGGGGATTCTGGGATGGAGCACCAGGTCCGGCTTCCTGCTCTGCGGGAGCTTGCTTCTCCCGCTCCCTGCTGCTCCTCCTGCTTGTACTCTTATCTCTCCCTGTGTCAAATAAATAAATAAAATTAGAAGAAAAGAAAGTGTGGTCCAGGAAGAGCACTGACATCACCTGTAAGCTTGTTGGAAAGGCAGGCTCCCTTGTCCCATACAAACCTACTGAATCAGAATGTGAATTTTAATAAGATTCTAGTTAATCCATATGTACATTCAAATTTGATCTGCACTGATCTAGACATAGCAAAGGCTTAGTTAGGGTCTAGTGAGAAATAAAGAAAAATAGAAGGTTGGTCTAATAGAGTAAAACTCTGAAGTATAAGACTTCAGAGGTGATCTTTCTAAGTGTGACACCACTAACAGTAAAACCACAATAAAGAGGCCAATAATTTGACGACACAAAAAATGTATAACTTCTCTAAAGGAAAACTCAGCATAAATGTTACCAGAAAAATTACAGACTGGAAGAAAGAATTACTAGCTTTTGCAAAACCAAGAATGGACAAAAGATAATAATTAGCAGCTCACAAAAGGAGTAATACAAATGACCAATAAACATAGTAAAAGCTACCAACCTGATTAGCAATCAAAGAATTTACAAGTTTAAAGGGCAAAATAGTATTATGCTTTGCATTTCACTAAGAAAGATTTAAAAGATGGACAGTACTTGGATAAGATCTGAGGAAATGGCATTTCTGCTGTTTAAATGGTACTATAAATTGATATAACACGTCTGGGGAACTATCTGGGAATAGACATCAACATTTAAAATATGTTCTTTTCTAGGAATTTAAGCTATGCAGAAACTCAAAGAAGTGCTAAGTTTGTATATGTTAGGATTGTTATTAGCACTACTGTTTTTAATTGTAAAAAAATAGATAAGTGTAAATTTTAAGTAGTAGTAGACTGATTATGTCAGTGGTTCTCAACTGGGATAAGATTGCCCACAGAAGCCATTTGGAATAGCTGGAAATATTTTTTTTTTAAAGATTTTATTTATTTATTTGAGAGCAAGAGGGAGTGCTCAAGCTCACAGGGGCAGGTGGGGAAGGGGTGGGGGGAGGAGGGGGGGGACAGGCAGAAGGGGAGCAGCAGAGGGGGAGGGACAGGGACAAAGAGATTATTTTGCTGATCACAGGGCCTCGTGTCCAGCTCTATCTCAGGATCCTGAGATTATGACCTAAGCAGAAATCAAGAGTCGGATTCTTAACTTACTGAGCCATCCAGGGGTCCCTAGCTGGAAGCATATTTCATTGTCATGACCAGGGGGATGGTGACACTGGCATGTAACTGGTAGATGGCAGGAATGCTGCAGAACATCCTACAATGCACAGTCCAGGCCCCACGATAAATTATCCAGCCCCAAATGTCAGTGCTGAGGTTGAGACACCCTGGGTTAGATAAAGAACATTACATCCATAAAATAAATTGTTTTTCAGCCATAATAATGATGATGTAGGTCTCTATTTATTGGCTGGGAAAGGTAAATCATTGAGTGGCAAAACCCAGATTACAAAAGTAAAATGAATGGTAAGATCCCATTTTGGAAAGCAAACAAAAAGCTCTTCCCGACAGCAAGTTTAAAAGGTTGCAAAATGCTGAGAGGTATGCTCTGGATGGCAGTGTCTTGATTCTCTCTTTTGAATCTTTTTGTATTTTCTGAAAACATTTTTCCAGGAAACATCTTACTTCTTTTAAGCAGAAAAACAAGGCACTTTCATCTAAAAGCAGTACAGAGCAAAAAGCACAGAAATATCTGAGATGAACAGTTGTGCAAGAATAGAGTATCTAAAATCCTTTGTACTGAGTTACAGAAGTGAAGAAGAGTGAAGAAGTGAATCACAGAACTGAGGGAGGCCACTGGAAACAGGATAGGAGGGAACTGAAAAGGGAGAGGATGGCTCCGTCCTGCCCAAAGACACGAAATTCCCCAAGTTAGGGGCAGGAATTGGAACAGAGGGAAAGACTATAGCTCGGGGCTAAATACCTCAACAAAGGTCAACAAGAACAGAACAGAACAGAATGAGAACAGAAGTGTCACTAGATTTTGTGATTTTTTTTTGAAAGATTTTATTTATTTGAGAGAGAGAGAGCAGGCGTAAGTGGGGAGAGAGGGAGAGGGAGAAGCAGACTCCCCACTGAGCAGGGAGCCCAATTTGGGCCTCGATCTCAGGACCTTGAGATCATGACATGAGCTGAAGGCAGATGCTTAACCCACTGAGCCACCCAGGTGCCCAAGATTTTAAATATTTTAAATAGTACCAAGTTGTACTTCTATAAAATGTCAAAGTATAATTTCAAAATGTTATAAAATAATGCTCATACAAATACAGTTAAACACGGGTCAAGTTTTTAACTATTGAGAAAATCAGCAGTAAACAAAGATGATTTAAAGAAAGATAAGAGAAATAATGTGTATAATCAGTATAAGAAAATACTGAAGCCATTCTAAATTATTGCTAAATTAGATATAAATATGATTAATGTCCTACAGGACAATAAACTATGACCTTTGGTGCTATCTTCTTTACAGAGCAGAAATTGTGAGCATCTTACCAATTTTCTACAAGTTAACAACTAAATTTCCTTTTTTTAAGGATAAGTTTTAGCTTATACCTATTAAATAAATTGAATCAATAATGAATAACCTACCCAAACAAGAAGTGTCAGGCCCAGGTCAGTTTACGGGTGAATTCTACCAAACATTTAAAGAAGAATTTATACCAATCCTCTACATACTCTTTCAGAGGATAGAACCAGAGGGAACACTTCCTAATTTGTTCTATGAGGTCAGCATTACTCTAATACTAAAACCAGATAAAGGCATTATAAGAAAAGAAAACTATAGGCCAATATCTGTCATGAATGTAGATGCAAAAATCCTTAACAAAATATTAATCAATCAAATCCAAAGTATAAAAAGAATTATGTGTCATGACCAACTAGACTTTATCCCAGGTAAACCAAGTTGAACATTCAAAAATTAATTAATGTTATCCATCACATTGACAGATCAAAAAAGGAAAAATCACGTGATCATATCAATAGATGCAGAAAAAGCATTTAACAAAATCCAACACCCATTCATGATAAAAACTCTCAGTAAACTAGGAATAGAGGGAAATTTTCTCAACTTGATAAAGACTATCTATAAAAAACCTAAACTCACATCGTCCTTAATGGTGAGAAACTCAAAGCTTTTCCAGTAAGCTCAGGAACAAGGCAAGGATGTCCCCTCCCACTACTCATTTCAGTTTTATACTGAAAGTCCTTCCTAATAGAACAAGAGAAAAAAAAAAGACATACAACTGGGAAGGAGATATAAAACTGTCTTTGTTCACAGGTGATATGATTGTGTAGAAAATTCAAAAGAATTGACAAACTCCTGGAACCAATAAGTGATTATAGTAAGACTGTGGGATACACAGTTACTATTACAAAATCAATTGCTTTCCTACATACTAACAATGAATAAGTGGGATTTGAAATTAAAAACATAATAGCATTTACATTAGCACCCCCACCAATGAAATACTTAGGTATAAAACCAACAAAATATGTACCAGATCTATATGAGGAATACCACAAAACTCTGATGAATGATATCAAAGAAGTAAAACAAATGGAGGGATATTCCATGTGTGTGGATAGGAAGACTCAGATTGTCAAGAGGTCAGTTCTTCCCAACTTGCTGTATAGATTCAATGCAATCCCAATCAAAATCCCAACAAGTTATTTTGTTGGTATTAACAACCTGATTTTAGAGTTTATATGGAGGGGCACCCGGGAGGCTCAGTCAGTTAAAGCGTCTGCCTTCAGGAACTCGGGTCCTGATCCTGAGTCCTGGGATAGAGTCCCACATTGGGCTCCCTACCCAGCGGGGAGACTGCGTCTCCCTCTGCCTGCCATTACCCTTAATTGTACTCTCTTTGTCTCTCTCTCTCTCACTCTTTCTGATAAATAAATAAAATCCTTTAAAAAAAAGTTTATATGGAAAGGCAAAAGCTCCAGAATAGCTAACACAATGTTGAAAGAGAAGAACAAAGTTGGAGGACTGATGCTATCCAACTTCAAGACTTAATCTAGGGCGCCTGGGTGGCTCAGTGGGTTAAGCCTCTGCCTTTGGCTCAGGTCATGATCTCCGGGTCCTGGGCTCAAGCTCCGCATCGGACAGGCTCTCTACTCAGCAGGGAGCCTGCTTCCCCCTCTCTCTCTGCCTCTACCCACCTCTCTGCTTACTTGTGATCTCTCGCTCTTTGTCTAATAAATGAATAAAATCTTAAAAAAAAAAAAAAGACTTACTCTAAAGCTACAGTAATCAAAGTAGTGTGGTACCGGTAAAACAAGAGATAAATAGGTCAATGGAACAGAATAGAGTCCAAAAATAGACCTCCGTAAATACAGCCAACTGATCTTTGACAAAGGAGCAAAAGCAATACAACAGAGCAAAATAGTCTATTTAATAAATGGTACTGGGACAACTAGACAGCCATAGGCAAAAAACCTGGATCTAGATGCTGTCCTTACACCCTTCACAAAAATCATTCAAAATGGTTCATAAACCTAATGTAACACCTACAAAGCTATAAAACTCCTAGAAGATAACATAGAAGAAAGCCTAGATGATCTTGGGTGTGGTGACGCCTTTTAAGATACAATACCAAGAAAGTAACCATGAAAAAAAAATTGGTAAGGTGGACTTTATTAAAATGAAAAACTTTTGTTTGGCAAAAAGACAATATCAAGAGAATTAGAAGACAAGCCACAGGTTGAAAGAAATTATTTGCAAATGCATATCCAATAAAGGACTGTTAACCAAAATATACAAAGAACTCCGAAGACTCAAGAATAGGAAAATAACTTGATTGGAAAGTGGGCCCAAGACCTTAACAGACCCTTCTCCAAAGAAGATATACAGATGGCAAATAAGGGTATGAAATGATGCTCCCCATCATATGTTTTCATGAAAATTAAAATAACAGCAAGATACCACTATGCACCTATCAGAAGAGCCAAAATCTGAAACATCAAATGCTGGTGAGGATATGGAACAGCAGAAACTCTAATATATTGCTGGTAGAAGTGCAAAATGGTACAGTCACTTTGGAAGACAGTTTGATGATTCCTTACAAAACCAAACAAATTCTTTCCATACAATCCAGTAATCCTGCTCCATGGTATTTAGCCAAATGATATTTAAAAAAAAAAAAAAAGTATGTCCACACAAAAACCTGTACAATGATGTTTATTGAAGTTTTATTCATAATTGACAAAACTTGAAAGCAACTAAGACATTCTTCAGTAGACTGTGATCCAATCCAGTAATGGCATATTGTTCACTGCTAAGAAGAAATGAGCTATCAAACCGTGATGAGATGGGGATGAACCTTGAGTGCATATTACTAAGAGAAAGAAGCCAATCTGAAAAGACTACATACTGTATGAGTCCAACTATAGGACATTCTATCAAAGAAGGAATCATGAAAAAAAATTGATAAGGTGGACTTTATTAAAACGAAAAACTTTTGTTTGGCAAAAAGTGGAAAAGGTGAAACTATGGAGACAATAAAAAAGATCAGTAGTTGTCAAGGTGAACAGGTTGTGAGTGGACAAGAGCACAGAGGACTGTTAGGGCAGTGATGATGACGGATATATGTCATTATACATTGGTCCAAACTCATAGAACGTACAACAATAAGAGTGAACCCGAAAGTAAACGAGGGACTTTGGGTGATTACAATGCGTCAGCATAGGTTCATCCGCCATGAAAAATGTACCATTGTAGCAAGTGAAGCTAATGACGTAAGAGGCCACGCATATGTAGCTCAGGAATCCAGGGGTCTCCTGCTATCAGGAAGGCGAGCGTTCCTATGAGAACCCTCATAAGTCTAAATGGCATAAAGCAAAGAAACAATTATCATTCACTTATATGGAAGATTTCTTGAGCATTCCCAGACCTCACACAAATAACCTCTTTTGGGCTTTTCTGATATCTTAGGATACATCCTGATAGTGGAGGCACAACCTACATCCAGATGAAGCACAGATGCTCACAGACACAGTTGCAAGCCACGGCGGCTTGATGCTGAGAGGCTGAGGGTAGTGTGTCGGGGCGCCACTCTTGCCACTTGGGGGGCACACTGCCTCTCTTTTGGCTTGTGGCCGAGCAAACGCTGAAGGCTGATGTTACTTTTCATCTTTTTTCTGTAAAAGTGAAAATCAGAAACGGATACTGATGTAGGTCTTTTGTAAAAGCAAAGTGGTGTAATACGAACTCTCAAGGAGCAGAAGATACCTGTAAGTGGGAAATCTCTGGACCTCTTTCTCAAATTTTTTATAAACCGAAAACTGCTCTAATACATTGCCTTAAAAAAGGCAAATTTTCTTGAAATTTCACACGTAAAATGATGTCTTGTCCTAATGCTGCTCGCTGATTCTTTCCACTGCCTGCCGTTTCCTATATACCTAAAAGGGGCTGGTATTTAGGTTAAGCCTGACTCTTAGGTACCTCTCACTCTGTGCTATAGCTACCTCTTGCCAACTGGCTCCAGCAAATCAGATCTATCCCCCCACCGGAACTGGATTTGTTATTATCTGATAAACACAAAAGAAGAAAGGGACCCTACAATGTTGCCGAATAGAAAGATTATAATATTTAGCAAAGGATTTGGAAGTCGTTAGTGAAAAGCTAGATGGTTTCCATGAAGGTCCAGAATTTGATCTTTCCCCTTAACTACCAAGGAGTGATATCTAAACAGTGGGACCCAGAAATTTAAAGAACACAGCTTAACTCAAGCATTCTGTTTAAAACAAGAACTCTGTAGTCTGTGTTGTACCTATTTTTGTTTTGTTGTTGTTGTTGTTATTTTAGAACTGTTCATCTTTTTAACAAGTGTTTCTCTAGGGATGGTGGCTGTGTTTTCTATTTGCTATAGAAGCTATCCATCAAAATCTAAGCAAAGTAGTTCTTTTATCTTGGACGTGCAACTGTAAATATGTTAGCATTCCTTTGGGAGATTCATAAAGAATTTATGATAAAGTTCTGAATCTTAGAATTCTCTCTCTCTTTCTTTTAAAGATTTTATTTATTTTTTTAAGAGAGAGAGAGAGCCTGAGAGAGAGAGGCAGAGAGAGAGAAGGAGAGGGAAGGGAAAAGATCTCAAGCAAACTGCCCACTGAGCACAGAGCCCAACTCAGGGCTTGATCTCATGACCCTGAGATCATGACCCGAGCTAAAACCAAGAGTGGGACACTTAACCGACGAAACCACCCAGGTACCCTTGAATCCTAGAATGCTTGATGGCACACACACAAAAATAAAAGGACTGGAACGCCTGGGTGGCTCAGTTGGTTAAGTGCCTGCCTTCTGCTCAGGTCATGATCCCAGGGTCCTTAGAATTGAGTCCTGCATGAGGTTCCCTGTTCATCGGGGAGCCTGCTTCTCCCTCTCCCTCTGCCCCTGCCCCTGCTCGTGCTGTCTCTCAAATAAACAAATAAAATAAAAGGACTGGAAAATGCTATTTAAGTAATCAAAAAGCACAGCATATGGGCACCTGGGTGGCTCAGTGGGTTAATCATCTGGCTTTGGCTCAGGTCATGATCTCTTTCTGGGGTCAAGTCCCGAGTCCGGCTCTCTGCTCAGCAGGGAGCCTGCTTCTCCCTCTTCCTCTGCTTGTGCTCTCTCTCTCTCTCTCTCTCTGTCAAATAAATAAATAAAATCTTCAAAAGAAAAAAAAGGCACAGCATAGTTCCTGGAAGAATATGAGAAAACATAGCATGCCTGTAAAGGCATCCACCATTACCATTCTTTCCGTGGTCCCTCTTCAGCACTGTGTCATTGTGGGAGTAGACCTATATGTGGCTCTGCCCCACTCTTATTTTCACTCATTCACTCACTCATCCCTTTTATCAAGTATTTATTGCTTACTCTGTGCCAGGTGCTAGGATGTTGCCTAAGGATTACAATTGTGAACAAGACAGGCCAAATCCTGGCCCTCACGTAGTTTACGTTCTACAAGAGCCCAAATTCTCCAATAGAGAATATCATACATTCTCAGAAACCTCGGATCTTTTCTGGGAGCTGGCTTGACATTCCTTTCTGCCTCTTACATCTTATCCTTAGTGGTGTGAACCACATTCTTCACTGCACAGCATGGCCTTCTTGGCTTAATATTTTCTCTATCTACTGAGAGTGAAGCAGAATTACAATTTAATCAGATCAAAGTTTGATCCAATAGCCCAGTAGGTCCTAATGCACCACTTGAGAAACACTGTCAGGAAACACTGAAACAAGTGGAAAATTTAATCTGGTCCAGAAAGCTACCTCTAGAGTAAGTGAAGCATCATGTTATAATTTTCTGTTTCCCTCATGGCGTCTAGGTCAGTGCACAGTACATGCTTGCTGATTTATAAATGTTACTCTAGGAAGGATAGAACATCAACATATAATATGTAATAAGTAACACAATGACTTTCTAGAAACTGTGTCTTTGGAGCCAGACTACCCAAGTTTAAACCTTAGCTCTCTGTCACTTACTATGTGGCCTTGAGGGTGTCACTTAACCTCTGTTTTCACATCCTTAATCTATAAAATGAGGCTAATCATGGTATCGATCTTACAGGATGATAGGGAATTTAAGGGATGCATATATTAAACGAGTTACTATAAGCTAAGAGCTTATAACCAACAGTGGCATATTGGCAATGCTTCATAAGCTCCAGACTAAACCTATTATTATTATTACCACTAGTGAACATGAACAAAACAGAAAGGAATATAAGACCTAATATATGTTTGTTTCTCTTTTATTTCTACATGCTAGCCTCTTCCAACATACTCCCAGCAGTGGAATAGATCTTTACCAATTGTGATAATTTACTATCAGGGAGCAATTGTTAGGCCAATGACTTTTTCTCTTCAAAGCATGGTCTTTGAACACAAAAGTCATTCTTTTCTGCTATGCTTTATATATATACATATATATAAGTTTATCATATATATATTATATATAATAGATTTGAAAGAAAGCTTCCTGGGCCTAATAAGACAAATTTCCAAAGCCAAGATGGTAACATTTAGCAGCATTGAATCTGGTCATTAGATTATGTAGGTATCAAACCATTGGATGTAAGAGCAGATGATAAATGTACTCTTATCTCTTTAGGAAATGGTATAATCACCAAATTCTACTTTCTTCTGTGCTTTGTATTAAATGTTGAGAAGTAGCCATCTTTTGTCTCGTTTTTTTAAATATATTTTTTAAAGATTTTATTTATTTATTTGACAGACCGATCAAGGTAGGCATAGAGACCTGAAGGGAAGCAGGCTCCCTGCTGAGCAGAGAGCCTGACGCGGGGCTCGATCCCAGGACGCTGGGATCATGACGTGAGCCGCCAAAGGCAGAGGCTTTAACCCACTGAGGCACCCAGGCGCCCCTTGGCTCATTTAAAAAAAAAAGAAAAGAAAAGAAAACCTGTATATTTGAGAAACAAATAGCCTGACTTGTTAATATTCCACACCCGACAGGAAAAGGCGGGCGGGTGGGGAGAAAGAAAGAAAAAGATGTACATAAATTAGAATGACAAAGAGACTATTTGAATATAGTTGAAACTTGTAAGTTTCACCTATGTAGAGGCAGCTTTTAAACTCCTAAGAACTGATACTACACTTGATTTTAGCCAAAAGGCTGTGAAGTGATATAGAGGATGCTTTCGACAACAAGCTTGAGCAAGGAAAACCTGATCGAGGCAGAAGGGCCCCAAGTGACCCTGAGCCCCTGACTGAATACAGATGATCCACCTCAAAATGCCCTAGACCCTAACTAACCAATGGGCTACTTATAACGAGGAACAGTCACCAGAAAAGGGAGCATTCCTTATGTCCTCCCCATACCCCCTCCCCCTCCCTCTTTAAAGCAGCCCCACCCACGGCCTCCTTGCAGACTGACTCCCCCTCCCTGTCCTGCCCCCCCCACCCCAGTATTCAGTACACTTCTATCTCCTTTGTCCTGCCTCCAGGGAATCCTTTAATGGCCCACCCCACGAGCTCCCACCCCACCCCTCATTTGGAGGCCCTCCACCAATCAGGAGAGACACCTCATTTAGACACCACAGTCTAATCATTTACTTGCCAGTCTATTGTTTTGAAAACAGCCTAAATCTTGTCCATTCAACAATGGGCTCCACAAAGTCAAATTATAAATACATTTAGGTAACACTCAAAGCAAACTCTCTTGTCTTCTCATGCTTAATTGATTCATTCAGTCAGGGTGCCAGTGTTATGGGATTTTTTTCCTTGGTCGGTGCCCCTGGTTCTTGGTCACACGGCTTGGAAGAATGGAGAGGCCGACCAGAGTGGTGAGCAGAGCAAGGAGATGGTACAAAGCTCCCAAAGAGGGAGGGAACCCGAGAGGGTTGCCGCAGGAGTTTCTGAGTTTAGGGGTTTTTATGGGCTCCTTGGAGGTCTGTTTTAATTTGATTAACCCTCCCTGTGCCTGTCATCCAATCAGGTTTTTGTCATCTGTGTATGTATCTATCAGAAAGGCTGGAGGGCTCCTTCTTGGGGGGGGGGGGGTGTAAAATCCTTCTAAGGGTGGTTTTCTCTTAGGGTGGGGCACCTTGTCCTTGCCCACCTGCCTTCCAACTAACCTTCATCACCAGTAATTATTTATTGGGCATTTAATAATATGCTAAGCGCTGGGAATGCCATGGATGATGGAAGAAACAGCGGTCACTTTAATAGAGCTCATATTCTATTGGGGAAAACTTCAACCATCACTCAATGACCATGTTGATCTGTGTTAGAAACGGGAAATTGTAGATATTGTGACCCAGACTAACAGAAGGTTCTAACTGGATAGGGGTGGCCATGAGTGGAGGTCAAACAAGGCTTCTAGAAGGTGTGTCTAAGTCGAAGCCTGGAAGGAAGGAGAAATAGAGGGCCTGGGCAGAGATAATTGTATGCTTTATTTTGCATGCTCATGTAATTTTCATTATATTTCTTCACACACATCAGAAACAATATTGAGATAATGATAAGCTGTTTTGTTTTGGGAGGCATATTATGCTCGGAGACTGAGTTTGTCTTTGCCAGCACTTAACACAGTTTTGCTGTGGGAATCTCACAAGCCCAGAGCATACAGGATAAGGTCTCTTAATAAACTAATTAAGAAATAACATACCCCAAACCAGTGATAGATTAGTCACATAATTCCAGGCAATGGGAAAAGAAAGGAATAAAGTCCAGATGTAGTTGGGGTAGTGCCTTCATATGAGCTGGTACTAAGGTTAAGGGACTGCCTTCCACACTGTTGGAAAAGAGTCGCCTTTACCATGTAGGAGCTAATTGCTCCAAGGTCTTTGGAGAGCTATTTAGGTCAGCTACACCATGCCTTGTCCTAACCAAACATTTTTGGACAGGCCTCACAAACTTTTGGTATTTATAGTCAAAATGTCCCCCCACCATTGTTGCTTCTCTGTGTGCTTTATTGGTATACCCCTGGTGGGGCCCAGAGTTCCTAAAACCTCTGGAAATTCCTGAGGGATGGGAGTTTAAAGGTGTCTTGTTATGTTAATTAGGTGATTTTTTGCGGGGGGTGGGGGACCCACACCTAAGAAGGGGACTGGTTGCCAGGAGAACCAAACATGTGATTATATGGTTGGAACTTTCACTAGTGAAAAAAACAGTCTCTTCAACAAATGGTGTTGGGAAAATTGGACAGCCACATGCAGAAGAATGAAACTGGATCATTTTTTTTTACACCATACACAAAAATAAAGTCAAAATGGATGAAAGACCTAAATGTGAGGGGCTCCTGGGGGGCTCAGTCAGTTAAGCGTCTGCCTTTGGCTCAGGTCATGAGCCTCAGGTCCTGGGATTGTTACCTGCATTGGGCTCTCTGCTCAGCGGGGAATCTGCCTCTCCCTCTCCATCTAACTGTTCCCCAGCCCAGGCTCTCTCTCCTGCCCTCTCTCACGAGCTCTCTCTCTCTCTCTCAAATAAATAGATAAATAAAATCTTTAAAGAAAAAAAAAAGGACCTAAATGTGAGACGGGAATTCATCAAAATCCTAGAGGAGAACACAGGCAGCAACCTCTTCGACCTCAGCTGCAGCAACTTCTTGCTAGATGGGTCTCCAAAGGCAAGGGAAACAAAAGCAAAAATGATTGGGACTTCATCAGGATAAAAAGCTTTTGCACCACAAAGGAAACAGTCAACAAAATCAAAAGACAGCCTACAGAGTGGGAGAAGATATTTGCAAATGTCTTACCAGATAAAGGGCTAGTATCCAAAAGTCTATAAAGAACTTATCAAACACCCAAAGAACAAATAATCCAGTCAAGAAATGGGCAGAAGACGTGAAGAGACATTTTCTGCAGAGAAGACATCCAGATGGCTAACAGACACAAGAAAAAGTGGTCAACATCGCTCGGCATCAGGGAAATGCAAATCAAAACCACAGTGAGATACCACCTCACACCAGTCAGAATGGCTAAAATTAACAAGTCAGGAAACACTAGGTGTTGGTGAGGATGTGGAGAAAGGGGAACCCTCCTACACTGTTGGTGGGAATGCAAGCTGGTGCAGCCACTCTGGAAAACAGAATGGAGGTTCCTTATAAACTTAAAAATAGAGCTACTCTATGATTCAGCAATTGAGCTAGTAGGTATTAACCCAGAAGATATAAATGTAGTGACGCCAAGGGGCACATGCACCCCAACGTTTATAGCAGCAATGTCCACAATAGCCAAACTATGGAAAGCCCAGATATCCATCAACAGATGAATGGATAAAGATGTGGTGTGTATATAAAATGGAATATTATTCCGCCGTCAAAAAAATAAAATCTTACCATTTGCAATTATATGAATGGAACTAGAAGGTATTTTGCCAAGCGAAATAAGTCAATCAGAGAAAGCCAATTATCATATGATTTCACTGATGGTGGAATTTAAGAAACAAAACAGGATCACAGGGGAAGGGAGGGAAAAATAAGATGAAATCAGAGAGGGAGACAAACGATAAGAAACTCTTAACTATAGAAAACAAACTGAAGGTTGCTGGAGGGGAGGGGGTGTGGGGGGATGAGGTAACTGGGTGGTGGGTATTAAGCAGGGCACTTGGTGTAATGAGCACTGGGTGTTATATACAACTGGTGATGAATCATTGAACTCTACTTCTGAAACTAATAATACACTATATGTTAATTAATTGAATTGAATTGAAGTTAAATTAAATTTTTAAAAAATATAGAAAGTTAGGACTTTCAATCCCACCCCCTTAGTCAAAGGGAGATGGGGCTTGGAGGTTGACTCAACGACCAATGATTTAATCAACTGTGTCTCTGTAATGAATGTAAAACCCCAAAAGTGTTTGGAGAGGTTCCAGGTTGGTGAGCACATGGAGATTCAAGGAGAGAAGCAAGCTTGGAGAACTGCTTTGGGAGAGCCAGTGCAGCCAGGACAGTCTCTCAAAGTACGGTTTTTTGGGAAGTCCCAGAAAAACCAGACATGAGATCGGATAGCTGATGTAGGCAAGACCTCTCCCCTCCTCCACTTAAGAATTACGGGATGCAGTTGGTATGGAAATAATCCTTGAAGGCATGAATATACCACATAATGCTATGTGATATATTCGTGTTATAAATATTGAATTTCAGGAGTGGACGTCTTATTTTGTCATTTGTAACAGTGAAGCAACCGGGAGAGGGAGTGAAGGTGGGTTTGTATGGGGCAGGGCAGGGCCCTGAGCACAAGCAGCCGCTCAGAGACCTTGTCACTCCCCTGCTGACTCATGCGGTTGGCATGGTACAGCAGCTGGGCCCTCCGCTCCTGAGGTCCTGCCAGATCTCCTCCTTCAGCCTTTGTGACCCCAGGGCCAGGTGTGGTGTGTTTACCCCAGACAAAGGTGCCTGCTGCTCCTGGGAAGTCATCCTCACGTGGTCGGATTCTCGGGGGGTTCTCGGAGGCAGGGAGATACCATAATGTGGTTTCCAGCTGGGGTCCACAGGCTCCGAGTTTTCCTTGCTTTCTCGTACTTTCCTTCCCGACTATCTGTCCCGTAGACTGCAGGGCCAGCACTGGACGCAGAAGCAATAGCCTTCCGCAGCCCATTTAATGAGCTCCAACAATGACCCTTTCAAGGTCTTAAAACAAATACCTCACTCTATCACTCCTGGGGCTTCTACTTCTCTGACTAAACTCTGACTGACATAGGAAGGAGTTAAACGTATAGATTTCAAGGTCTGGCAACCTGATGGAACCACTTCTAGCTGTTCCATCTTAGGCAACTTACTCAACCTCTCTGAGCCTCCCTTTTCCCATCTGTTAAATGGGAACACTAATCCTTTCCTTCTAGAATTGTTGTGAGATTATAAATGAAAATCATTTAACGGTGCCTTGCCTTCAACAACATTCTACACTTTTCTTGTTGCTAGGTTTGGGGAATATAATGGAGAAGAAGGCTAGCAAGTCCCTTTTCTGATCAGGCTGGGGGGTTAGTGAGGAATATGGGTAAGTTAGGAAGAATGCAGTAAGTACACTGTGTTAAGTATTCCTATAAGGGGAAGAAAGAACAGTAAGGGAAGACTGGCTTAGTTTGGGTGGTGAGTGGGAGGTGGGGTGAGGTATGTCAAGAAAGGATTCCCAGAGGAAGTTGCATTTAGACTGAGACCCAAGGACAAGTAGAAATCTTTTAAGCATTCTGAGAAGAGGGCACTGTGTGTTGCAGAGCTGGGAGACAACCGAGAGGCATGACTGTTGGAGTTGGTTAGATATGCCCAGTGCTGGCTGAGCCAGTCCCCACTGCGGGTGGGTCTTGAGTCCAGAGCAGGGAAGAGGGGTGGACCTTGGGAAGTGGGTAGAACCCAGAACTGCAAAGCCTTACTGGGAGCCAGGAGACCTAACCAGAAGACAACTGGCCAGGCTGTGATGTGCCTCTAGACTCAGAGAGGAACTAGAAAGCACTTTTAGGGTTGGTTTCTAGTAAGCAACTGTGACTTTCTTTATAAGAAGAGGAGAAGGAAGAAGAGCAGGGAAAAAGGAACCCAACACCATGAGTTACATAATGTGCCAGTGAAGGCCACGGGGAGGGTCTTGTGGGGACATAGAGGAAGTTGGAGTCCTGTGAAGTGTATTCGCTGAATTGGAACTTGGCAGAGGCTCTCCTTGACCTGTGTGCCCCCCACTGCTACAGCATGGGAAGTTACTTGGCAGGAAGGCGGCAGAAGGCCTTTATACACAACTGATAAAGAGGGTATATCTTCTTCAAGTGCCAGTCTTACTTGAAGATTATTTGGGGGGATATCTTATTTTAAAAATGTATCCAACAGATACATTATGGAATAGAATGCAAATATCTTTTTTTTCTTTTTTTAGGATAAAATATAAGTGTTCAAAGAAATATAACAGTTGAGATCTGTTTCCTGCTCTTCCCTTAGATCCGGGTTAGTGAGTCCAATGTGTCTCCGTTTTGACATTGGATGTCCTTGGGAGGAGAAAGAACTTGACCAGAAGCCAGTCAACAAGCACCAGGGTAAGGCCCAGGTGAGAGTCAGGACTGAGCTTGCTTTTCCTGGCAGGCTAACCCACCTCTGGGACTAGGGGACCCAGTGCAAAATGAAGATGTGAGGTCCTTTATTCGAAGACTGGTAAGAATTTGAAGATGGTGAAGACAAGAACCCTGAGTAATGATGTAGGTCCCACACTCACGAAGCTGGTTCCATTTCTCTCCCCTCTACCAAACCCAAACCTGGGACACTTCGGAGACACCAGCTGAAAAGAGGGAGGGGGGTGAGAGAGAGAGAGAGAGAGAGAGGCACTTTCCCCCAGTTTTCCTATGTATCGCCTTTCACATCTCCCAGGGTCTTTGCCTTCTCTGAATGGTTGAGAAGAGAGTGGACAGGGCAAGATTCCACGAGGTTCCATGTTGTCAGTCCTGCTGGTGTCTCTGAGGCCAGCCTGTGTTTTCCCATGAAAGTAAGTAGGAAGGCAAACCGTTTGTGGCTACCCGTGCACACCTCCTCTGTGCTTACAGATGGATGGGTCAGGAGAACATGAGGCTTGAGCTCTGCTACCTGGATCATATTGTGGTCTAGTTGCATGATAGCTGAAGTTGGATGGCCAAGCATCTTCCTACAAAATTTGTAGGTGACCTATAAAAAAAAAAATTATAGGTGACCTAACCCAAACTGCTATTTCTCAAGATGATTAGGTCAGTCAGGGGAGGGAGGTAGGTACTAGTTCATAGAAAATGGCTTCCTCTGCAAGTTGTCACTGAGACCCAGCCCAGGACACTCACACACATTGCCACTACAGAATATTTGGCTTAATGTTAGGCAAGGAACTCAAGGCAATATGCTTCATGGGATTGGGCCATGAAGAGCCTCCTTCAGCAGGTGTATCTTTTCTTTTCCCTCTT
Source organism: Martes martes (assembly GCF_963455335.1). NCBI lineage: Eukaryota > Metazoa > Chordata > Mammalia > Carnivora > Mustelidae > Martes > Martes martes. Next base: position 47,796,502 of record NC_137895.1, on the reverse strand, counting down.
TAAAGGACTTCCTTATGTGGTCAAAAATCTTACATTTCTCACCACCGCTCCCCACCCCAGCCTCTTTTTAAAGTTTTGTTTATTTAAGTGATGTCTACACCCAACATGGTGTTCAAACTCACAACCCCAAGATCAAGAGTCACATGCTCTTCTGACTGAGCCTGCCAGGTGCCTCTCTTCAAGGCCTATTTCAGGAGTCACAATCTTTTCAAAAATTTTTTCTGACAGTCCTAGTCCTATATCCCTTTATGTTTTTCCGACCTAGTTTGCTGTTTGCCTAATAACTATTTCAACAAATAGTTATTGAGCAACTGCTATGCACCAGATAGATGTATCTTTCTGTATTTAAAATTCACTCATTTATTCATTTGTTATCTTGAGTGCCACTATGGCTTGAACATTTGTGTCCTCCCCAAAATGCAAACTTTGAAAACCTAAGTCTAAGGCAAGGATATGAAGAGGTGGGGTCTTTGGGAGGGTTTTAGGTCCTGAGGGTGGAGCTCTCATGAATGAAGTTAATGCTCTTATAAGAGGCCCCACAATGCTCCAAGGCTCCTTCCACCATAGGCAGATACAGCAAGAAGATGGCTGCCTCTGAACCAGGAAGCTCTTGCCAAATACCAAATCTGCTGACACCATATCCTTAACTTCTCATTGTCCAGAACTGTGAGAAATTTCTGTTTCTAAGTGACCCAGTATTTGGTATTTTGTTGTCACAGCCTGAACAGACAAGGACAAGCGACTTCTATATCCAGGTGTTGGCTTCCAATGGTAATCCTGAGAGACTAACTAGTCCCTGCCCCTGCTGTGGTAGCAGCCTGGTGATGTGAGAATTCTTGCTAGCTTTTTGAAGGCAGGAACTACTTTTGACTCATCCTTGTGTCTCCTTCAGAGTAATCACAGCCCCTTCCCCTTACCATCTGCATCATCAACAAAAATAGTTGTTGCCTTCAGAGAAATAGATGCTATTTTGGTAGTACGTTGTGACAAGTGAAAAAAGTCTGTCACAACTCTAGACAAATATTTTGCTAGTTTGGGGATTAATTTTAATGTGAATGCCTTAAACCACAGAAGTCAATGCCATGTGTTTATGGTAGCTTTGTTAGTATTACAACATAGAAATTCATCAGGCGTAAGTTATTCCCAGTCAGGTTTTCTATTTTTGTTAGCCTTTTTACAATTGCTTTTATTAGTTTTTCCTTCATGATGTCTTGGAGAGCTACCCCATAAAATTATTAATGCTGGCTATCTGGCAGCTCTTTCAGGACATCGCAGGATTTACGAGCTATGTAGGTGGCAATGAAAACTTCACAGCATTTTTTGTTGCATATTTTCTGTGTGCCACATAGTTTAGAAAAAAAGAAAAAACTTTTAAGCACATTAGATGCTCCTGGACCAGCACAGCTTTGTGTGGGTACTGCCTAAGCTTGAGGAGTATGCATCTATATTTCTTCAATCCCCTCATTCTGTTCCTAGCACTCTGAAACTGCGCTGTCAAGATTGCCAAAGACCCCCAATGGCCACTTCTCAATGGTTCCTTTGCTGACTTCTCTGCTTATCCTCTAAACGGTGGTGTTCTTGATTCATCTTCTCCATTTACCCTGTCTTTAGATAGTCTCATCCAATCCCATGGTTTAGACTTCCATCTGTATGCCAATGACTCCCAAGTTTAAATTTTTATCCCTGAACTCTCCTCCGTGCCGTGGTCTAGACTTACATAGCTAAATACTCACATGACAGTTCTACCTTGATGTCTAATAAGCATCTGACTCTCAATATTTTGGGGAAATATGAGTCTTGATTCCCCCGTTACAACTTGTTCCACCAAACTACCCTCCCCAGCTTTTCCATCTCAGAAAATGACACCATTATACATTCAGCTACTCAAACTCAAACCCAGGAATCATCCTTGACTCTCCTCTCTTTCCTTTCCTCATGGCCATATGGAATATGTCAACAAATTCTGTTGACTCTATCTCCAAGTCTATCCTGACTTTGCTGCTGACACCTCTACAGGTGCCATCCTGATCCAAGCCTGCATCATCTTTGTCCTAATTGCCCTCTCTGCTCCCTCTCTGTCATCTGGAGTCAAGTCACAACCCAAATGCCAGAAGGTTATGTCAAAACATAAGCAGAATATGTCATTCCCCTGCTTGAAACACTCCAGTGTCTTCTAGTCACACTTAGAAGCAAACCCAAAGGCTCCTCCTGACCTCTAAGACTTCACATAAACTGTCCCTTGTCTACCTTTCCCCCCTCATCTCCCTTGGAAATCCTACACTCTAGCCACAGTACCCTGGAACACATAGAGCTACCTCTCACCTTAGCACCTTTGCATTAGCTCTTCCCACATGCCAGACATGTTCTTTTTCTAGACCACCCCATGTCATCCTTCTTATCATTCAGGTCTCAACTTCAATGTCATTTCCTCAGAGAGACCATCTTTGACTACTCAGCTGCAGCCCCCACCCCAGTTCTGGTGGTCACTTCTCTTTACATCACCCTGCTTTATTTTCACCATAGTGGTTATCATTACCAAATATTTCCTTATTATTTGTTCATAGATTTATGTGGGAGACATGCCTAGAATGTAAGTTCCATGAGAATAGGGACCTGATCACCTTGTTCAATGTTGTATGTCCTGGCACAGACTAAGTTCTTAGTACATGTTTGATGACTGAATAAAGAAATGATAAAGTGTCTTTTACAGAAAGCCAGTCCTGTCCATAGGCTGTTATCTAAATTATGAGACTCAGAGGTATCTCTAACTCCTAGTTGCATAGTCATAATTTCAACTCTTAATGGTCACTCCATTGCCACTGTCCTGAAATATTGTTATTGTAAAAACAAAACAAAACAAAACCCCAAAACAGACAGGAGAATAGGATGCTACCTTGTTAATACATTAATTCATCAAAACATGAGCCTGAGAAAGAAATTAGATTATTTTCACTTTGGAAAGCAGAAGAAGTGGGACCAAGAACAAGTAGATTATAATTGAAGTGGCAGAGAGACTATGAAAATTTGCCTACCTGGGGGTGCTGCCCAATAGGGACAGATAAGGGTGAAAAATTAGCTGGTGGGAGGAGCTTGATCCCTGAGAGGCCATAACTGGAGAGAGAGTGAAGAGAGGATTTGCTGAGTACTTTCCACATGCCAGCATTATTAGGTGACTTAAGGATAGAAGAAGTAAAACACAGACCTTGGACATCAGTGCCTTTGAAAAAGCTGACTTATGGTGATTTCTAATGTGGAAGGATAATCATGCTTAATAAATAGGCACAAACACTTCAGTTCTGTCATATCCCTAGTCTTTTCTCCTAATACCAGTTTATATCTCTACAAGCAAAGTGATAAAATTCACTGAAACACACATGTAAAAGTAGATGTTACTTTGCTGATTTGGAATGGATTCTGGCAGGAATTCCCAGATAAACATACAAATACATTCTTTGTTCGTTTCCAGGAACAGCCTTTTTATGGCTTTTGAGACCTAGTCTAAATCAGTTACCATAAGAATTAGTGTTTCTGATAGGTGTTGGCCTTGTAAAACTGGAAAAAAAAGAATCATATTTTCTATAACATATGAATGCACAAGTGATTCATTCTTTGGCTCAGGATGGAAACTTTTTTTTTTTTTTTTTTGGCATTCTTGATTCATCTTTCTGCATTAGCTTAACAGATTTTTCTCAGTAAGATGTAGACACTGAGTAGACTTCATTCACTAGGAAACACCAAGATAAATGGAGTGACTGATATCCAGCAATTTGAAGCTTGTAAATATTTATGAGAAAATTATATCCGTCTTTGTGAGGATTTCTATTTGGAACTTGTATGTAACTATTATGTGCTCTAGATTCTCTTTAATTTGTGGATTCTATGGTTAGTATTGCCAAGCTACATGACAAAATCACTATGAAAATTTTGTATAAAATAGCTACATTGAATCTTGAATAAAAGGGACAATCTGGCTTCTTTACTCATTATAACCCTTCTCCCAACTGATTCTAGAGCATCACATCTTGGAATCAGTAACCCAAGTTCTAGACCAGCTAGATAATTTCTTGGGCCCAGTACAATAGGAAAATGTGGGGCTCTGGATGGCACAGTGGGTTAAGCATCTGCCTTTGGCTCAGATCATGATCCCGGAGTCCCAGAATCGAATCCCACATTGGACTCCCTGCTCAGCAGGGGGGTCTGCTTCTGCCTCTCCCTCTGCCCCTCCGCCTGCTCATGCTCTTTCTTTGTGTGTGCTCTCTCTCAAATAAATAAATAAAATCTTAAAAAAAAAAAAAAGAAAAAAGAAAATGTGGGGCCCCTTGTTAAAAAATTGTTAAGAATTTAAAAAAAATTCAAGATGGCAATCCAGCAATCACACTACTGCGTATTTACTCAAAGAATATAAAAATCAAAGGGATACATGCACCCTTATTTATAGCGGCGTTATTTACAATAGCCAAAATGTGGAAGCAACCCAAGTGTCCATTGATTGAAGACTGGATAAAGAAGATGTGATATATATAATGAAATATTACTCAGCCTAAAAAGAATGAAATCTTGCCATTTGCAACAAATGGCTGGAGCCAGAGAATATAATGCCAGGTGAAATGAGTCAGTCAGAAAAAGAAAAATAGCTATGTTTTTACTCATATGTGGAATTTAGGAAGCAAAACAACTGAGCAAAAGGAAAGAGAGAGAGAGAGAGAGAGAAACCAGAAATAGACTCTTAACTATAAAGAACAAACTGGTGATCCTAGAGGGGAGGTGGGTGGGGGATGGGTACAACAGCTGGTGGGGATTAAGGAGGGCATTGTGAGGAGCACCAGGTGTCATATGGAATTGTTGAATCACTATATTGTATATCTGAAACGAACATAGCACTGTATGTTAATTCATTGGAATTAAAATTAAAACTTAAAACACAAAAAGAGTTTCAAGATGGCAACAGCAGAGTATTAGGCCCAGCCTGGGGCTTTCTAAGTATGGACCCTTCAGTGACCACATAGGTCTTGAGCCCAGGAAGCTCTGAACCTACCTTTCCCTGTGTGCAGAAGGGAAAGAATAACCCACTTTTGGTTAAGCATGCTAGGACCTATAACAACCGAGGGAGGGAAATCGAGTTGTTTATGTAATTGTGATGTTCAAGTAAGAGAAAATAGAATTTTACAACAATTTGCTAGTGTAAGGGTTTCTCCTGACAAGTCTTCTAATTTAAACTTGGAGCTTTAGTAAGAACTTCAAAATCACTTTGGAGTACTAGACCCAAATATTTACTTGTTCATGAAAATATTTTAATGCTTCCCCTCTAGTCTGGTGGCTCCCAGACCAGGCTGACCATCATATATACTTTGGGACCATTTAAAAAAACATAGATTTTTAGGCCTACTGTGGACCTAGGTTGGCAATAACAAAATACATAGAAAATCAATCAATCAATCCTTTTTCGGCCTACTTATCTTGACTTAAGTAGAGGCTCTGCAACTTAGTATTGGGAACTATCATCCTCAGCAAAAATTAGGAGAGATTGTTAATTTCGACTTACCGGATAGATCCAGTCATTCTTAAATAAAGTGCTGTGGGACAGTGGTCAAAAGGACAGGAAAAGTTACGAGAAAAAGAATGTAAATATAGTCTTTTAAAAATTTGTATTATATATTTTTATTTTAAAAACAACTGTATAAGTTAGAATGCCATTGTAAGTATACTTAAATCAGTAAACCTTTAAAATGTTCTATTATTTTCAGTATTGTGTCTCATGGTCTTTTTTTATAGGTTTTCAAGATTTTTTAAGTTGTGGTAAAATACATGTAACATAAAATTTACCATCATAACCATATTTAAGTCTACAGTTCAGTGGTGTCAAGTGTATTTACATCATGGTGCAACTAATCTCCAGAACTTTCTCATATTGCAAAACGGAAACTCTTTACCCATTAAAAATATCTCATTTCCCCCACTCCAGCCCTTGGCCACCTTCATTCTACTTTCTGTCTCAGGGAATATGGTTACCCTAGCTACCTTATATGAGTGGAATCATACAGTATTTTATCTTTTTGTGACTGGTTTATTTAACCTAGCACAGTGTCCTCAAAGTTCATCCATGCCATAACATGTGTCAGAATTGCCTTCCTTTTTTAAGGCTGAATAATATTCCATCTTATGTACGTGCTACATTTTATTTATCCACTCATCCATTGATGGATACTTGGGTTGCTAGTTTTTGCTTTATACTCCCAAAAGAGTTTACCAAGACATTGCTTCAAACAAGTACAGTGTTCTCCCAGAAAGAATTCTACTGAATAACATTTCTTCATTGTTACCATAGCAAATATGTGGTTTGGCTGCCACGTTTAAAAAAAAAGTGAGTCAAGGGGGCACCTGGGTGGCTCAGTGGGTTAAGCCTCTGCCTTCAGCTCAGGTCATGATCCCAGGGTCCTGGGATCGAGCCCCGCATCGGGATCTCTGCTTATCGGGAGCCTGCTTCCCCCCCCCCACCCCCGCCTGCCCTCTCTGCCTACTTGTGATCTCTCTCCTTTGTCAGAAAAATAAATAAAATCATTTAAAAAAAAAAGTGAGTCAAGCCATCATTAAGTAAAGTATCACTACTGTTTGAGAAAGTTAACATCATCTGAGAGTTTCAGGGTCCCCATTGATAAATGCTGCCTAAATGGTGATCTTGACTTTTCTTTGCTGCTCATTTGCACATGATAGCTTGGAAGCAGCAGAATTAACAGAAGGTTTAGCAAAGAAGGACTTGATTTTAAAGACCATTTTTCTCTGCCAGTGTGACTTCATGGAAAAATGAAGTTCATCAAATTCATATAAACTCAGCTGGAACCTTTAATACATGCGGTAGAGTTAAGGAAATCCATGAACTTTCCATAAACATCCTGAATGTGCTGTGTAAGGGAGCTCCCGGCCTTCCAGTCGGTTCCCTTTGCTTCTGTTTCCTTCCACCTCCTCCTCTTTGATCAGAAATATATGTGGCTTCAGTCCTGTATGAGGCTTCTGCTTGCTTTGTGTAAAGGAAATAAATAAAAAGGGAAGTGTGACTCATTGCAGGGTAAAAGAACAAGGAAGAGTGAGTGAGGAAGTGTCAGATCAGAGATATACAAGAAGCACGTTAAAGATTTAAGGTACATGAACAGCCACGTTTTTTTTTTTTAAAGATTTTATTTATTTATTTGACAAAGCGAGAGAGAGACCACAAGTAGGCAGAAAGACAGGCAGAGAGAGAGGGAGAAGCAGGCTCCCCACCGAGCAGAGAGCCCAATGCGGGGCTCCATCCCAGGACCCTGCGATCATGACCTGAACTGAAGGCAGAGGCTTAACCCACTGAGCCACCCAGGCGCCCCGAACAGCCACATCTTAATGTTTGCGTTGATAAATGGGACCAAAGAGAGACTGTTGAAGAAACTGGCAGAAGTTGAAAGCATGAAATGGAAAGAAGACAGATAACCAGCTTTTTGCTTCTATTTCTTGAGCCGAGCCAATTTGGTCAGAGTCCTGCTCCCATAAGTCTATGAACCAACGTCCAAAGTTGATTAAAACAAAACCAAAAAACTTTAAATGCAGAAACTCCCAGAACTCTGTCCCCAATGCAGCTCACAGAACTGGACAGTTTTCCAGGACTTACCTGCCATGTAGGAGGTGGTAAGACTCTTCTCACAGCCCAAAGGGAAATACTTAAAAATACTAAATGGGGGTAGAGGATGAGGAGGAAGAGAGTCAGCAAATAATCCACCCGTGGATTCTAGAGTGAAGATGAAAATTGCCAAGCCTCTTTCTTGAACTTCCAAACAGTTTTTAGTCTCCCATTCTTAGTTGGGGGTGTTAGCAAACAAAGTAGACACAAGTCCTGTTCTCTATGAGCTAATTACATTCTAATGAGGGAGCAGAAGACCAATGGGTAACATATTATATAGTATTTTAGAGAGCGATAAATGCTTTGGATAAAACTTGGGTGGTGGTGGTTATGAAAAGCCATTTTGGGAGGGTATTGCCATAGTAGGTGACATTGGGTTGGGAGGGAAATCTCATGCTTCTCCTGAGCCTGCCATCTTCCCCCAGAAGCTCTGCGTCTGAACCACTTTCATTTTCTGAGGCAGACTTGCCTGCCCTGGCCCGCGGCCCTTCCTGTGTGCGGTTCCCTCCATCTGGGGCACTGGACTCCTCGTTCCACCTGGCCTTCCACTTCTGTTAGAATGAGATTTGGGGCCGTGCTTAGAATTAACTGGGTTAGCCTCACCCCTTTATTTTTATTTGCCTAATCAGTGCGAGGAGGAAAAAGGCTTCGGGTATTTTCCTTATGCCAAGAAAACCAATAGGCTTTTATGCTGGTTGAGTTCATTCTGTCAGCCTCGGCGAGGTCTTCACTGGCTCATTATCACAAGGCTGGTGAACTAGCTTAACCTCGGATGACAAACAGTTACGACATCAAGTGAAGACGCACAGTTCTCGGCAGCAGCTCTCTACCATGTAGAATGCCGTTCTACAGGACCGACATTCACGGTCTCCAGGTTATGAATCAACAGCTCACCTATAAAAACACACCTCTGAGTGTTGCAGGAGCGCTCTTTGCCCTTCTTAGTAAACAAGGAGAAACCTAACTTTATGATCACAAGGTAGAGAATTGTTCTAGATCTACCTTTCCTGGGAACAGGTGTGTAAACATTCTCTTCGCTTCTTCTGTCTGTTTTCAAACAGAGGGGAGTGACTAACCTGGTGCTATGTGAAGTTAGAAGAACCTTCTGTCGCAACGTAAGTTTCTCGTTGAGCACCACTGAAACCCTGATGGTCTCAGCTACCATTTTATTTTATTTATTTTAAGATTTTATTTACTTATTTGAGACAGAGAGAGAGATCACAAGTAGGCGGAGACAGAGGAAGGGAAGCAGGCTCCCCACTGAGCAGAGAGCCCAACACGGGGCTCGATCCCAGGACCCTGAAATCACGACCTGAGCTGAAGACAGAGGCTTAACCCACTGAGCTACCCAGGCACCCCTCAGCTACCATTTTAAACGAGGGCGAATCCAAACATTTGGAAGTGAAGATCATTTTATTTCATGCTTTATACCGCCCCTGGGACATCATTCCTCCAGGAAGCCTTCCCTGATACCCTAGGAAGTTGGAATTGCCACCTGTACTCCCCCAACATCTACTTACCACATTGTGATTGTCCTTGTCTGTTTCCCAATTTTGAATACCCCAGTAGACTGGACATTTCTGAGAGCAGAAGCTAAGGTCCTCTTTTTCTCAGTTCAATTCCCAGAGCCCAATACAAAGGCCAGCCTCCGCCGGCACAGAATAAACATTTGTTGAGCAAATGATTAAAAATATAAATGAACAAAAAACTCAGCATCATAAAAGGTCATTAAATAGTTCATATACCTTAAATCTCAGCAACGGTTCACTATTATTTATTAAGATGTTCATTGAACATTGAACATTGAAAATGTTCAATTAAAAAGTTAAATGTTGAGCTCTGTTCCAACGTCGCCTTCTCAGTGATGCCTTCTTGAAACATCCTATCTGAGTTTGTACCTGAGTCACTTGCCCTCTCCTAACCCTCCTGCCTTTCCTGGTGCTTATAGAACCACCTGACACGTACATCATCTGTCTTCCCGTTCTGTGAGATCTCTGTGAGAACAGAGATCTCAGTTTACTACCACTGTATCCTCAGTGGTTACAACAATGCCTAGCATACGGTAGCAGTAAATGAATAAACCTCTTTAAAACAAATATAGGTCAGGGGCGCCTGGGTGGCTCAGTGGGTTAAGCCTCTGCCTTCGGCTCCGGTCATGATCTCGGGGTCCTGGGACGGAGCCCCGCATCGGGCTCTCTGCTCAGTGGGGAGCCTGCTTCCTCCACTCTCTCTCTGCCTGCCTCTCTGCCTACTTGTGATCTCTGTCTGTCAAATAAATAAATAAAATCTTAAAAAAAATAAAACAAATATAGGTTATTAAAGACTAATGTTAGTGGAGAGTAAATGTTGGGGTAAGGATCGAGGTAATTAATTTTTTTTTAATGAGAAGAACACTGGATAGTCTCTGAAGTCTTGTGCTTTTAAACCCATTTGACCAAAGCCCACAGTAGGGATGAACTTCACATAGTGACTTTAAGCATTACATGAAATAATATTTACCTTTATTACATGTGATGTGCTTTTCTTGTTTTTTTTTCTTCCTTTTCTTTGCCCATCCATTCTATTTCATTAAAAAAAAAAAAAAAAAAAGCCAGTCTGACCCACTTAACTGATTTCCTAACCCACTCACTGTTTGAAAAACATCGATCTTTTACCTAATCAAATACCTGACTCATGAAAATAAAATAATGACTGCCTTCCCTATGGCACTTCGGGTTTGTCCTGAAAGTTCCATGATAGCTCTGTTGATTGCTGAAAACAGACCAAGATCTAGTTCCAGCTTATTAAGTAAGCTTATTTTTTTAGGTCTGTTGGACAAATTCTTTTTTCCCTAAATAATTTTATTTATTCAGTGTTGTCCAAAAGATAATTTTATGCTGTATAAATAAAATGTCTTAATATTCTAACATACTAATTAAAATTTCTTCTTGGGTGTGTTTAGAGGAGGGAGGAAAGGAAATGTAAAAGTCATTATACGTGAAGTATTAAGTATAGATGAGAAATGTCATTGATAATGAATGGTTACAATAAATTTGTAGGGTATATAGTTCCTTAGATATCTTAAACATTTTCTTTATTTTAGAGGGACCTGGGTGGCACAGTTGGTTAAGTGTCAGCTCTTGGTCTAGGCTCGGGTTGTGATCTCAGGGTCTTGAGATCTAGCTCGCCCCTGTGTTCAGCTCGAAGCCTGCTTAGGACTCCTTTCTTTTTCTTTCCCTCTGCCCCTCCCCCCTGCACTTTCTCTGTCTCTCTCAAATAAATAAATAAATCTTTTTAAAAATTTGTTTTTGGGACACCTGGGTGGCTCAGTGGGTTAAGCAGCTGCTTTCAGCTTGGGTCATGATCCTAGGGTCCTGGGATTGAGTTCTGCGTGGGCCTCCTTGCTCAGCAGAGAGCCTGCTTCTCCCTCTTCCCGCCACTCCCTGCTTGTGCTCACTCTCTCTATGACTTAAAAATAAAACATTAAGGGGGCACCTGGGTGGCTTAGTTGGTTAAGCGGCTGCCTTCGGCTCAGGTCATGATTCCAGGGTCCTGGGATCGAGCCCCGCATCAGGCTCCCCGCTCACCAAAGAGCCTGCTTCTCTCTCTCTCCCTCTGCCTGCTGCTCTGCTTACTTATGCTCTCTCTCTGTCAAATAAACAAACAAAATCTTAAAAAAAATTAAAATTTTTTTCTTCAATTTATAAGACCTTAGAAGAAATTTTTAGGCTGAGTTTTGATATGAGATTATATAATAATATATTCTTTAGGAGTGAAAAAAGTTGTGTCAAAGTAATCATCACTCAGAAGGAAATGGTCCAGGCAGAAAGCATTTGCAACAATACATAAAAGAGGAAATACAAAGACTAACATATGGAGAAGTGTTTAACTTCACAAAGAAAAGAAAGACCCTAAAACAATAGTGAAAACTGTTAACTTATCAGAAGAGCAAAATTTTTTTTTTGATTTTGTATTTATTCATTTTTTAAAATGAGATTTCTTATATGAGTCAGGGTAAGGGAAGTGGTCATTCATACATTGTAGGCAGGAATGAAAATTGCTCCAACCCTTTCAGAAAATAATTTTGGAATGTAGCTTTAAACATGTTTATTAAGGTAATTCTATGAACCTACCCCAAGGGTATCATCTGAAATTTGGAAAATGTCTTTTTTCATAAAGGTAGTAATCATAGTGTTACTTATAATAGCAAAAAATTGGAAGTGAGGTTTAAGCTAAAGACAAATGGACTACAACCTCTCTTAATATATTGGCACTTATCTGTCCATATGTTTTTTTCTCTGCATGTACATGCATATATTTTTGTTGTTGTCCTTTCAAAATGGGGCACTTCTAGTAAGTTTTTAGTTGCCTATATATGGTCAACACCTTTCCAGGCAAATATACAGTTCTACCACGTTATATTTAATAGCTGCTTATATTCTGTATGATCATACTGACATATATTTCACCAAATTGCCCATTTTCGATATCTATAAACCAATGTTTTTCATACAGTAGTCCATGATTCTTACTAGGTCATGAAATAAATTTAGGGGATCATGACTAGCAGTCTTATTTATTATACTTTAAGTAATATACCTTTATAATACGTTTTTGTAAATAATTGATAGGAAAAGCCCTTCCTTAACCACATTCTCCTGTTTTTCTAAATTATATTGGTTACTCTCGTAAGTTCAGTCTAAAAAGCTGAGGTTTGAAATCACTTTGAATAGGTCCAAGAAAAATACTATGGAAAATTCCACACTGAATTTCCAAATTAATTTGGACACTGATGCCTTTATAATAATGAATATTCCATTCATAAATAAGTGCATCTCTTCCTTGATTTATTTTCTTTTATGTCTCTGAGTAAAGTTGTAGGGGATTCTTCATACAGGCCCTCATATTTCTTGTTACGTTTATTCATCGGTGTTTAAAATTTAGTTTTGCTATTGCAAAAATATTTCCATTATTCTTTTTTCCAACTGAACACAGCCATCTGTAGGGAAGATACCAGTTTGTTTATACCCTTATTTTGTAACAGAGCATACTGACTTCCAAAAATATTTTCGCACTCAAGTTGTGTAAGTGGCATGAGAATGAGAGCTCTGAAATGTAACTGAAAATTTGCTCCTATCCCTCTTCCTTCCTCAATCACATTTTTGAGTCATTTTCATCTCATTAAAATAAGTGGCTGGTCCGTGAAAACAAACATAAGAGTGTAAGGACATCTGTACCACCAAATCTCTTTCTTGAAAAAGCAGAGCGAATTCCCAAGTAAACACGATGAAATAGCACGTAACAGGACCCACCTGGGGTGGCTTTATCCGTCCCCTTTGTCAGCAGCTGCACATCCTGAAACCACGCTCTCGCAGAACAGGAAGAACATAAAGGGCACCGTGGGTAGTTAAGACCCGTGCCTGCATTTTGACACTAGTTGTTATATATATTAATATTGAGTGCTACTATTATCCTCATTTCCCAAATGAGAACACTAGGCCCAGAGGGGTTAAATCCTTCATTCACTCCTTCACCGAATGCGTCTCGAGCACCTACTATGTGCAGGGTCCTCCTCTATGGCTGCGAGCTACAGAAAGTGCTCACCCCTGTGGAAGTTACACTTTAATGGGGCAGACATGTGTCAATAAACAGGTACCTTGTTCAAGGTCATACAGCTGAATTATAAATCTGGCTGCAGCCGCCTGTGGGCTTGACCACTACCTTGCATCACATGAGGAGAGACGAGAACATGGCCCGGAGAAGGTCATCTACCATCTCCTGCGAAGCCTTCAAGCTGGCACAACCTGGGTGAGCTGACCACAGCCCAGGCTATGATCTCATTCATTGTACAGGTTCCACGCAGGGAGAGAATATTGATCTCCCAGAGACAGCTGATTATTATTATTATTTTTTAAATCGGGCTTTGGATACCATTTTATGTGTTCACCTTTCCTGACCTTGGCAATCTACCTGCCCAACCCAGAGTTCTTGCCTTCACAGCCTTGCTAGCTCAAATGCCAATCAAACTAGAGGTACTGGCGACTGGTAAAAGCTACTGATTTTACCAGGGACCGATAATGAGGCTGCTGTCGGGTTTTCACACACTAGTAGACCAGAGTACAGAGAAATAGTTGAGAGTAGTTAGGCGAAAACTTTAAATATCATTCATAATTACCCTTAAAAATAGGGCCGTGGTTTGAGGGCTATCACCTGAAGCCACATAGATTAACTTACTCTTATAAGTATTTTAACAGAGAGTAACTTTTACTTAATAAAATTCCATTTACCAGCCCCTGTTATTCCTTCAGTAATGAAACTAAGGCTCTTCTTGCCTTATAAACATATAGATTTGATGCATGATACTTCCCAACTACGCACAGTGAATCTCCATTTACTATTTTCAGGGTTTGTCTAGATTTTAATTTTTTACAAAAATATTTATATTATTTAACTCCTTTGAAATCTTTGGCGTTAAGGAGACTTTTATCTAAATCCAGGATTTATTTGAGAACCCTAGAAAATTTCTGAAGGCTCTCAGTTGCTTTTATTCAACACGGTTAGTAGTTTCAATACAGGAAACAAATATTTTCTCTATTAATTTAGCTTGATGTCAGATATCCTCAGTCCCTTTGAAATGCACTTCCAATTTTCAGCTGTAATTCAAAGATAATCTGTGAGTTTCATTGTTGCTGTTATTCCCTTTGGATCTGTGAAAGCTGGGGAGGAAAGAAGAAACCCAAAGGAGAAACCCCCAGACATCGTGTAGCCTTTCTATTAACACTTGCACAGAAGTGTGGCTGATTATTCCGAAGGCTCTGTAATTAAGTGGTTTGCATAAATCTGGTGAGCACGCTTGCTCTGGAAAACTTTACACGCTTTTTTTTTTTTTTAGTACATCATGTGAAATCCTTGCGAACACAAGGACCCTTTATTTATTGACAAAGGCAATAGTGCCTCTAGACAAGCAGCTCTCTTGTCCTTCTCAAAAATAAGAAAGAGAATCTGTTCCATATTTTGGTGCGGAGTAACCAGAATGAAAACTACGTATTGTGGGTTATTTCTCCTTTATTTTGTGAATGCTTTCCATCCACCAGTGCAAATTGTTTATGTAAACTAGCTTGTGCTTTCTGCAAACGACCTGAAAAACAGAAATATGCTTAAGTCGTTCGGGGTCAAGCATTACCTTACCCACCACACTGAGCCAAGTATTAATTTACCGGCCCTTGGGAATTTGAGATGAAATAAAGAAACTGGTGGAATGTTTTTTCCCTTTATCTGCATTCCTGGATGGGCAATTGTGTATTCATCTCACAACATGGGTTGAATGTCTCTGTGTGCGGGGCTGTGTGCTAGGCACATAAAGACATAAGACGGGATGTTGCCCTGGCCCAGCTCGTTCTTGTAAGGGAGCTGGACAGGTAAATAATTACAAGGCTGGGAGACTCGTGTTCTAATCAGGGACACCTGGCAGGCACAAGGGACTCCCTTAATCCAGAGACCCGGCAAAGGACGAGAAGATACAAATCATAGCCAAATGATGCACTGATTTAAAATCTTTACTGATTGCAGTCAACCGTGCACAGCCCGTTACCGCTTACTGCCTGTAGGCAAGGGTGGCCAAAGGCCCTAATGGGGTATTTTAGGGAGGGTCTCTGATGCAGGCAACTTCTATTTTAAAAGAAGCCTTCCTGGGGAAGCGCTACCTTCCGGGCCTTCCATCATTTGGTCCAAGTCTTAGGATGGAGCCCAGGATCCCTGTCTTCAGAGACAGCAGTGGCTTCACCATGAATCTCCAATAAATAATCATTTATTGAGCGCCAACTCAGTGTTTTTGGCGTCTATGTTGCCTGCTCAAAGAGTCCCTCCCTAACAGAGGGGAATTCAGGGCAAATCTGGTAAAGCTTCCATTTCGGAGCCCCTCACCTGCCACTGCCTTTTCTAAGTCCTTGGGCGGGGGTTGGGGGGGTGTCCTAGGGATCTATTCACATGCTTGTGTGTTTTTGTAAATGTTGCAAATAAAATATTGCGGCAACCATCAGTTAAAATACAAGTCTACTCTCTCTTTTTTCTCCGGTTGTCCCTCCCTCAGGCTCCCCCTTGTCAGGTGGTATTGGAGAGGCAGTGGGCATTTTGGGGACCTGCCTAAGGGGAAGCTGATTTACCATCCTGGAAAACCCTCATCCCTCTCGGCCAATCACCTATCCTGGTCCTATGCGGGCAGCTCACTAAGAACAAGTCCCACGACACCCAGCAACCACCAGATGAGGCTGAAGGGGACAAGAGTGAGTTTAAAATGTGTGGTGTCTGAAGCTAGCCGTGGTATGTCTTCACAAAGCTCACAGCTCATTTAGGAAAGACACGTTAGTAGAGGCTCTTCCAAACCTGACAATAATCCTAAAAAGTCACATGATTTCGACAAATAATGACTTCTGAAGCTCAAAAAAACTTAAACAGTAACAACGAAAAGTGGTGGGTTTTTTTTTCTTGTCTACCATTTTAAGGGAAAGATCAAAATATCTTTATACTCTTAAATGATGGTATGTTACCAAACCATTATGACATGAGGACAACATAAAAAAAAATACAGCCAAGATATGTAGGGAAAGGTATTGTAGAGGTGTGTCAGGGAGTTTATATAAATATCATGGGTCTTTTTCCCCCCTCCTGGATTTTGTGATGTTTGAGGCATTTGTTAGCTTTTATTATTTGTAATTTGTCCTCATTTCTCATTTTGAATAAATCTTCATGTTTGTCCTAGTTTTGTTTTCATGACTTTACATATTCTTCTACTCTGAAAGAGGCCCCCAAATTGTAAGCTCCAGGTTCCACAAGCTCTGAATCCAGCTCTGGTTCGTGGCCACGCCGTCACAGTCTCCCTCATACCCCTGAATGCTCCTTTTCTCCTCATGTTTCTCGCTTTGTGACTTTTCCCCTTGGAGCACATGAGGGTGTTGTTGAGGACCCGGCCAGAGCGTCTCGACCAAGCCAGTGCGCCCGCAGATGCCACCTCTGTGACAACTTGTACAGTTCTGCAGTCTCTCACTTGACTGAGGAACCACTTCACTTCACCAGGGGTGGCTGAGGACAGAGAGAGACAGGGGTACAAATGCTCCATCTTCTTACCTCAAAGTACAACTCTGAAGGTGTGGTCTGTGGGCCAGAGTCCCCACGGACCTGGCCGAGGGGAGATCCTACCTCACACTCCCGCTCAGCCTCTTGCCTTTCCTGCTCCCGGGTCCCTCACCTTTTACAGGTTTTTCCCGAATCAATCATGAGCCTCCAAATCAGGTGCCGACTGCATTTCTCGTCTGTGATAGTCTCTGTCTCTCCTCCTCACTGGAATATAAGGAAGGTCAAGAGAGCATGAACTTGATCTGTCTTGCTCCCTGCTGCCTTTCTGTTGCCTGGTGCTTGGCAGGTAATAATTACAGTAATAGGGGATGAAATGAATAAACAGTGAATGAATATATAAATTCCAGTCACTCCACACATATTTCTCTAATCCTCATGGCAACCCCGAGAGGTAGATGTTTCTTTTGATTTACAAATGGGGAAGTGAGACAGACTTTGGTTAAGTGGCTTCCTCAAAGTAAACCCCTAAGGGGGTGCCTCAAGGCTCTGAGCCCAGCTGGCTCTCCGCAGGCCCCAACTTCTGACCTCAAAGGAAGAAGCATTTCCCTGGATCACTGTGACCCAGGCGTGGGTGTGGACCCCTCCCTGATCGGGTGCAGGACAGGCTGTACGGATGACAAAAGGCCATGTGTCACAGAGAATGATTCAGGGAAACTACAGGGAGGACCTAACCCGAGGTCTTCTCTGCACACTCCCTGTCTGCCCCCAAGGTCATTGGCCTGTGACAAGGAACAGCTCCCACCCCAATAGAAGTGCTCCAGGCAATTCTGTAACAGAGACTGGAATGAATGTGGACCAGATGTGGACCCAAGAAAATATCCCTGTTCCCCCTGCCATGCATACTCCTCCCCCAGTCCATTCCCCATACTGGTTTCTTCCCAGAGCAGCTCACTATCTGACTAGGAGACACTCCCTTCAGGGGCAGCCCTGCTCACCTCCATGGGACCAGCAAGATATGTTCATAATATCTGACAATGTATTTCCAAAATTGATGTTACTCTTTATTATTCTTGAATTATTTAATTGAGATATAATAGACATATAACATTGTGTAGGTTGAAGGTATGCAAGGTATTGGTTTGATATGTTTATATATTGCAATGTGTTTGCCATCTTATCATTAGCTAGCTCCTCTATCACATCGCATAATTATCAATCCTTTTTTGTGGTTAGAACAATTAAGATCTAGTCTCTTGGGGCACCTGGCTGGCTCAGTGGGTTAAAGCCTCTGCCTTCGGCTCTGGTCATGATCCCAAGGTCATGGGATCGAGCCCCGCATCGGGCTCTCTGCTCAGCAGGGAGCCTGCTTACTCCTCTCTCTTTGCCAAAAGGCCCTGCCTTTTGGGCACCAATTCTGACCAGAGTGATAGGCTAGTTCAAATAGCTACTATAGGGTGAATTGTAACTCAGTTGGCCACCTGTGTGTGGCCAGGCTCAACCACATGGCCTTTACTCTATTAAAGTTAGTCTGTGAGGCTGGGAGGGGTCGCCTCTTTGCAAGAGACGGCCCTGGCCAGTCAGTTTGATTCTTGATGCTTGGCGCGAAATAAAGCTTTGCTTGATCTTCGCTTTGTATCAGTCTTGCTCCTTTGACTGTGGACCCAACAGTTATGTGAATGAGATGAACCCATATGAGACAGTTATTGGGTAGTACAAAATTAAATTGTAAATAAGACAGAGAAATTGTACATAGAAGTCTTAAGTACTTCTGTGTGAACCTCTCAAAGGAGAGGGTGAGATCATTTGTCGCTAGCTGTAGTTGTTAGTAAGCCGAGGAAGTGATGCATTTCCTCTTGGATCTAGTTCACATATCACCTAAGGTGATACGGGTGAGCTCAGGGTGCTGGCTCTCCAGGAGCTGCTGTTGTCAGTGGGACTGGAGGAGTCACCCTCCAGCTTCCTCCTGCCATTCTCTCATCCCACTCTCAATATCTGATTCTCCTTCCTATATTCCTACATCCTCTATTTCTCTCTTTCGTCTCCCTTTTCTCTTCATCTAACCCTTTTCTTTTCCTCTTTAGAATTTAAGATTTGGCCATATATTCTACTTGAAAAAGAAAGATTTATTTAGGGGTGCCTGGGTGGCTTACTTGGTTAAGCGTCTGCATCCGTTTCAGGTCGAGTCCTGGGATCGAAGTCCCACATTGGGCACCTTGCTCAGTGAGGACCCTGCTTCTCCCTCTCCCTCTGCCTGCTGCTCCCCCTGCTTGTGTTCTCTCTCTCTGTCAAATAAATACATAAAATCTTAAAAAATAAAAATAAATAAAAAGAAAAATAAAAGCTTTGTTTATTTGAGAGGGGGAGAGAGAGAGAGAGTGCAATGGGGAGGGGCAAAAGGGAGAGGGAGAGAGAGTCTTAAGCAGATTCCATGCTGAGCACCCACCTGGGGCGGGGCTTGACCCCAAGACCCTGAGATCATGGCCTGAGCTGGAACCAAGAGTCGGATGCTGAACTGGTAGTGCCACTGAGGCTCCCTTCGTATATTCTACTTGGGAGGCATTGCAATTTATAGAAGGGCAAGGGCTCCAGAGCCTCACAGACCTAGGTATGAACTCAGATCTGTGCATTTTGGGCAAATCATAGAACCTCTCAAAGCTCTGTCTCATTATTCGTAGAAGTAGGGATACAAATCTCCCTCATTATGTTATTTGAAGGTGTAAATAAAATGATCAATGTAAAGTGCCCAGCAGATAGCTGGCTCTCATTAGATGCTTACTTATCTCCTACTTCTTTTTTTCTTATCTTGTTTTTACAGTACTATGCATACAGTAGTCATTAAATATTTGCTTACTGAAAGAGTACTTAGGAGCTGTTTTGGTAGACCCTCATTTACTTGGAATGGTTGAGTTTGGGAATTATTTTATTTATTTATTTGTTTGTTTATTTATTTATTTGACAAACAGACATCACAAGTAGGCGGAGAGGCAGGCAGAGAGAGAGAGAAAGAGAGAGAGAGAGAGGAGGAAGCAGACTCCCTGCTGAGCAGAGAGCCTGATGTGGGGCTTGATCCCAGGACTCTGGGATCATGACCCGAGCCGAAGGCAGAGGCTTTAACACACTGAGCCACCCAGGTGCCCCGAGTTTGGGAATTATTTAACAACTGCTATTATAACTTACTTATTATTTGTACCAGGCACTGGAATTGGGGAAGTCCTTTTCGTATGATGTTTGATATGACTTTCCCCAAATGCATAAGGTAGGCATTACTTTTATTATTTAAGACACAGACTGTATTGCTCAGAGCCCACGCTTCATTTTACACATCAAGAAAGCAAGTCTTAGGGGCACCTGGGTGGCTCAGTAGGTTAAAGCCTCTGCCTTCGGCTCAGGTCATGATCCCAGGGTCTGGGGATTGAGCCCCGCATCAGGCTCTCTCTGCTCGATGGGGAGCCTGCTTCCCCCTCTCTCTCTGCCTGCCTCTCTGCCTGCTTGTGATCTCAGCCTGTCAAATGAATAAATAAAACTTAAAAAAAAAAAAAAAAGAAAGAAAGTAAGGCTTAACAGGGAAAACCTTGACCCTGGACCCAAACCCCTGAACCACTAGGTTAAACTGTTGGCTCTTTATTATTCATATCTTCACAGCCTCATAAGGAGGATCGAGCCCTGTAACTGGAGGATCACTTGTTTCCTGGGTGCAAAGTGAAACGATCTTTCGTAAAGAGACTATTAAGTAATGTGCAGTTATCCAAAATGGAAAGATTTGAGACAGGGCTACATTGTTCTCGTAGGAAAGGATGAATATTAGAGGGTGTGGGAAATGGAAAAGCTAGGGGTATGGGAGGAAAATATATTGGGATAGACTCCATAGGGCAGCCCGGGAGCTGGGAGATAACAGAAAGGTCTAATGGGGAATTTTCCACAAAATCCCCAGTAAGATTGACGTTGTCCTCTGGAGATTCGTGAGGAGCCTCTGCCTAGCCTGAGCCCTGTTCCCAAAGCTGAAGAAGAGACTGCTCACAAGGACCGATGGCACCTGGCTTACCAAGAAACAAATACCAGGCTGCCTCTTCCCCTTCTCTTTTCCTACCTACTTCCTTCTTGCTCACACAGACAGCTACAGCTCTGTCTTCCAGGCTCTTGCCCTTACTAATTCAGCTTCTGCTACAAAACACTGTAGTAGACGCCAGAAAGGAGCTGCATGAGAGGATGACAAGTTTCCCTGGAAGTTTGCTAGAGTCTCATATATCCTTTGATGAAGCAAAGAGTCAGATACGTGTGTTCTACAATATAATATAAATTAAGGATATTGATATTTTGGTTATTGCAACCCCACCAAATTTTTTGTTGTTAGTAAAGGTTTATTCATTTGAGAGAGAAAGAGAGTGAGCGAGCACACAGAGACGGAGAAGCAAACTCCCCGCTGAGCAGGGAGCCCAACTCGGGGCTCGATCCCAGGACCCTGAGATTCATGACCTGAGTCAAAGGCAAATGCTTAACCGACAGAGCCACCCAGGCACCCCGAATTTGCATTTTTAATAAGTTTCTCAAGTGATGCCAATGCTGCTGATCCACAGACCACATGTGGAGTAGCAAGGGTTTGGTGTGTGGTAATTGTCTCCCCATGCACATTTCCTGCTTGATACCAAAAAAACCCCAATCACTGAAGAAGGATACCAGCAGAGCCTGTGTGTATGAGCTCCTGAACTGACATTTTCTATATTTGGAGGGAGTTCAGGGAAATTGTGCTACATTTACTTTACATAGACTTGCTTTCCAAGATGGCTTCGTATACCTGTATAGTCCACACTTTTGGCAATCCTGGTACTCATGCAACGATAATAAAATAAAGTTGTTTGTTTAGGGGTTTATATTATCCACAAGGATTGATTACAAATAGAATCCCTTTCTGCTGAAGTGTGAACTATATAGTATAAAAAGTATATAGTATAAAAAGTATAAAGTATCCCTCACCCGTTAAAGTACAAACATTATTTTTCAGGTCTGGTTAAGGATTATTCATTTAGAGGCAGGGAATGGTGCTTCCCAACCCTGGAATTCCATGACGTTAACTTCATAGTTATTATTTCCCCTG
Source organism: Martes martes (assembly GCF_963455335.1). Lineage (NCBI taxonomy): Eukaryota > Metazoa > Chordata > Mammalia > Carnivora > Mustelidae > Martes > Martes martes. Next base: position 47,774,714 of record NC_137895.1, on the reverse strand, counting down.
GTTCTGCCCTGAGATTGCAGTGAGAAGATAATGTAGGCTGAGACGGACAGAATTCTAAGATGGGTCTCTTGATCCCCACTCCCTAATGTTTACACCTTATATCATCCCCCTCCCTTAGTTTGAGTGGAACTTGTGACCTGCTTCCAGCCAACAGAATATGGCAAAGGCGAAGAAATAATGAAGGTCCCAAATCAGTGATTTTGAGTTAGTTGAAAGGGAGATTATCCTGGATGGACCTGATTTCATCAGATAAAAGTCCTTAGAAGAGAATTGGGGTCTCTCAGGGCAGAGATTCTCTGTCTGCTGCTGGCTTTGAAATACAGAGCCATGTTGTGAGAGCCTGTGGAGAAAGACACATGGTAAGGCACTGCTGGTGGCCTTTAGAGCTGAGAGCAAGCCCTTGCTATAGCAAGAAAACAGGGACCTCAGTCGTACAACCACAAGGCGATGAATTCTGCCAACAATCTGAAGGAGCTGAGAAGATCCTTCTCCAGTCAAACCACCGGATGGAAACACAGCCTGACTGACACCTTGTTGGTAGCCTTATAAGATATGTGATAATTTATTATGCAGCAATAGGAAACTGACATGGGTGCCTCATATTACACTTGCATTATTAAATCTTCATCTTGGGGTGCCTGGGGGGCTCCATCAGCTAAATGTCTGCCCTCACTCAGGTCATGATCCTGGAGTCCTGGGATCAAGTCCTGCATCTGGACTTTCTGCTCAATAAGGAGCCTGCTTTTCCCTTTCCCTCTGCCCCTTCTTCTCCCACCTCATGCTCTCTCTCTCTCTCATTCTCTCTCTCTCAAATAAATAAAAAAAAGTGTTTTTTTTTTTCAAAGAAATCTTAATCTTGGTCCATGCATCTCTTTACCAGTCAAAATGCCAGTTAAAGCTCACCTAGACTTAATTTTGTCTGAACTCCATAAAATAGAGGGAAGCTCTCATTTGACGCATCCCTCCATACCCCCACGTTTCTGAATGATATTGAAGGCCAGTTGATGGGTGGTTGTGAACAACCATCACAGACCACAGACCAGACCACGGGACAGTCCTTACACATTGCCATGATTTTCCAGCTTTTATCAAGAACCACCTCAGCAAAAAGCCACTCAGTGATATGCACTCCTACTTGAAAGTCCTGTTGGAGTAGGCAATTGAGACTAAAATCTAAGTTTTCTACAGTGAGACTTTCCAACACAGCATAGGCTCTGAGGACCTTAATCCATTTGTTGAATCATTTAGCATTGATTATGGGCTATGTGCAGTCCTAGGCAGTGAAACTATAAGGTTGATGAAGATAGGGTGCTTGGCTTCAAGTTGCTAGAGAAGACAGGTAAGAGAACCAATAACTACAATGCAACATGGATGAAAAGAGCAGTGGGTAAGTGAATATCCAGAGTCTACAAGAGAAACTGTGCCCCAGATCACTACACTGAAGCTTATTGCTTACTTATCTCCCTAAGTGACTGGGAAGACAGCTTCTGCTTTTCGCTATTACTATTCTATATATTCTGGATACATAACATGGTACTTCACTGAAACTAAGACACCATTAATTAAGATCATATCATTATTTGATATCCCACTGGAAAGAAAAAGAGATATGCTGCTAATTGAACTACAACACACAGAAGATCATAAACAGATTCAATTTCAGAGATGTTGAAATATGGGGAAAGAGAGAAGAGGGGGAGGGAAGAAGGGGGATGGGCAGAATGGCTGAAGGAGACGGGGAGATACTGGCTTCCAGTTACAGAATGCTTAAGTCACGGGAATAAAAGGCACAGCAAAAGGAATACAGTCAGTGATATTGTAACAGTGATGTAATGGGACAGATGGTCGCTACGCTTGTGGTGAGCACGGCATGATGTAGAAACTCGTCAAATAACTAAGTTGTACACCTGAAACTAATGTAACATCGTGTCAATTATACTCATTTTTTTTTTAATTTGAGGGAAGATGCCCATCTTAGAATTGATTAACAGCAAGTAATCACTGAACTGTGTGTGTTGAATTTCTAGAGAGATTATGGGAGTAACAGGATAAAGGTTTCAGAGTGAATTTTCAAGGACATAACGTACATTTACAGGCTGTTACCTAGCTTTGTGCCCTGTTGATTCAAACCAGGTTGTCAGGAAAATGATCTCTTGAGTTCTTGGCCACAAGAGAGACAGAGCTGTGTGAGATATCTTTAAATGTCTTGAAGAGTTGTGAGGTCCTAAAGCTATGGAAGAATGCGAGATCCCATAAAGTTTAAAAATATTTAATTATTACACAGAAAATACATTTACTTGTGTTAGGATCACATCTAGTTCAAAGGTCTTTATTTAGGTATTTATTCATTTATTTATTATTTATTATTTTTTTAGAGTTTTATTCATTTACTTGACAAAGAGATAGCAAGAGAGGGAACACAAGCAGGGTAAGTGGGAGAGGGAGAAGAAGACTCCCTGCCGAGCAGGGAGCCCGAAGCAGGGCTGGATCCCAGGACCCCGGGCTTATGACCTGAGCAGGAGGAAGATGCCCAGTGACTGAGCCACCCAGGTGCCCCTCAAAGGTCTTTAGAGTTAGACACCACACACACACAAATCCACTATTGGATTGGACCATGTCCTTCCTCTAGTTCGGATGTTGAAGTCTTAACCCCCAGCACCTCAGAATCTGAACTTGGAAATAGTTATTGCAGATGTTATTAGTTAAGATGAAGTCATACTGGATGGAGCAGGGAGGACTCATCCTTCAATGTGCCTGATGTCCTATTAAAAGGAGAAATTTGGACAAAAACAAACAGTCGAGGAGAATACAATGTGAACATTGAAGGTAGAGACCAGGATGATGATCCACAAGCCAAGGAATTGCCAGCAAACCAAACCATCAGCAGCTAAGAGAGAGCCATGGGCCAAATTCTTGTTGGAAGGAACCAACCCTGCCAACATCTTGATTTTAGACATCTAGCCTCCAGACCTGTGAGACAATTAGTTTCTGTTGTTTCAGTGACCCAGTTTGTGGTGCTTTGTCATGGCAGCTCTAACAAACTAATAGTTTACATGTCCTAAGAGTGAAAGAAATGCCACATCCAATCACATGACCAGCCTGAGTGGCAATTGCAGACTTTGTGAGGAGGCAGAATTAAACACTGTGAGTCAGGAGACAAGAAGCCTTTCAACATTTCGAAATCCGTGACACAATGTCTATAAAAAGATTGTCTGGGGGCTCCTGGGTGGCTCAGTGGTTTAAGCCTCTGCCTTCGGCTCGGGTCATGATCTCAGGGTCCTGGGATCGAGCCCCACATCGGACTCTCTGCTCAGTGGGGAGCCTGCTTCCCCGCCCCCCCCCCCCCCCGCCTGCCTCTCTGCCTACTTCTGATTTCTCTCTGTCAAATAAATAAAATCTAAAAAAAAAAAAAAAAGACTGTCTGACATTGGGAAGAATGGGTTGGGATGTCTGCAACTCCAAGTCTCACATCCGACAAACATTTCCAATCATGAGCATTTGCTAATAACGAAGGTGGTAATTGCCATTCTCAGTAGCTGGGCAACTATAGTTGGTGTGATCCACCCTCGCCAGTCTTTCCAGCCCAGGAAGACTAAAAAGCTCATACAGAAAGATTCAAGAGAATCAAAACGAAGATACTAGTATGTTATGTTAAGAAAGGATCTGTGTGGATTTGATATTTGCCAGGTGCCCCTCATTCTCTCATAGAACTTACTACCATCCAAGCTGGAGAGGTACAGAGCTTGTGCTGACTACTGTCCCACCCCTCAAGGGTGGATCGTTACATTTTTAGGAATTTTGCAAGCTATTAATAAACAACGTTCCAATCCTTGCAATTACATGAAAATCTGAGATGGTGGCTAGTGCTGTTGCAACCATTAGTGCTGAAGCTAAAAGGGGTGCCAATTTAGCAAATCTCATTGATGTGAAGGTGAGAAATCACTTAAGAGCTGATATATCAGATTTAATGACAATACTTTTATTGGGAAAGAACAGATTGGATGCAACTCTTTTGGTCAAATCATGGTTCAACTGCAACCATAGTTTGGTTACAGATACAAGAGTTGGGCAAAACAGCTCAAAGGCATTCTGTGAGATCTGATCGACTATATGGAATTCGCAATAAAAAGTATTGCATATTTTATTATCATTTGGAAGTTGTGTGTCACATGTATTTATTATCATAAATTCAGGTGCTGGGAAAAACCATGAGTGCATTAATGCAAAGGATATGGTGGAGAGTGACTGGTGGCTGGGGAAAGCTCATGGAGGTGAATGGCTAGATGTAGCCAGCTCTGTGAAAATGGGCATATTTGGGGTAGAAGGAAGAGCAAGTTCAAAGGCCACATGGGAGGAAAGAATGTGTGGGTTGCTATTACTGCTGTTGTTAGCAGAATCTGCACCTGTGACCCCAAATCTGAGGTCTCCTCATTCCTTTCTTTTCCAAACTGGATCTGGGAAACACTATGTGTTGCTGTCCATTTGGCCCCATGGAAACAGCTGTGATTCCTGGCTTCCTCCATGAACTCTCAGAATTCTGTATGGTTTAGATAACAATGGTACCATACATTCTTTTTTTTTTTTAATTTGTTTTTCTTTGGTGGAACTCAAAGCCACGGAACCTATATTTTCCCGTTTTCCTTGTTTTTAAATTAACTTTCTAAAAAAATTAATTTAATTTATTTAGAAGAGAGAAAGAGAAAGAACACAAGCAGGGTGGAAAGGCAGAGGGAGAGGGAGAAGCAGGATCCCCGCTGAGCAGGGAGCCTGATGTGGGGCTCAATCCCCGAACCCAGGGATCATGACCTGAACTGAAGGCAGACGCCAAGCCAAGGGAGACACCCAAAATTAACTTTCTTAAGCAAGTCTACACTAGACTCCATTTGAAGCCTCAGGGCCACCTCCCCACTTTCTTCAAGTGCCTCGTTGCTGGTGGGCTTGTTTAATGATGGAATTAAAGGCAAGCGATTCCTCTTCCCTGCTCTTTTAAAAATGTTTATTCCCCAGGTGAGCTTTGGAAATCGACAGCTCCTAAAGTACAAAGAGATGGTTTGGGGCAGACATTTTGATTTCCATACCTTTAGTAATCCCCCTGATCTAGTCATTCCTGGTGCCCCAAATCCAGAGCCTCCCTGGGCTCTGGGGGAAAATGTTCATCAGATAGGTGCCTTGGCCGCAGCATGAAATAGGTAATTAGTAATTTAAAATCCGATTCCTTGTCTTTTTCTGTTTTAGTTTACACCTTCTCCTCCGTAGGCTGAGGCGGGGCTGGCTCTTCTCCATGGCTGTCCTCAGGAGCACTTCCTTTCTTGCCAGTATCTTTGTGCAAGCCCCAAAGAGTTTAACTTCACTTGTGAAATTATCAATGTCAAGTTGATCGCCGACCTTAGAGCCAGCTGCTTAAAGCATCAGTGCAGCTGCCTTGTGGAGGAGAAATAACCCGGACCCCTGCTCCTTGTTCCACAAGAAAATACTGATTGTGAACCAAGGGGCTCAACACATTTCAAATTTTTGCTTCTTTTGCCACCAGCTCAGATTTCTATAGCATGAAACCCATATTCAGGAATCTGGAAAAAAAAGCAACAATGTACCCCTGTTTCTGAAAAAAGCGCTCTCTTATTCATGGATCTCAGGATGTTTTTTCAGTTTTTGGTTGTATGACTCACGGAGTTTTAAGGTACCACCCAGGAGGGCCCCATTCACTCGGGCAAATAGGTTCCTCCTGCGTTATAAACAACAGTCGCTCCTTCCCAGTGGCTGAGGAGGTAACAGCTCAGCGCAGTCCCCGCTCCCTGCTGCTGCTGCTGTTGCTCCTTTAGGCCAGAAGAAGGTGGCCTAAAGGACCTTCTTCTGGCCTAAAGGAGCAACAGCAGCAGCAGCAGGGAGCGGGGACTGCGCTGAGCTGTTACCTCCTAAAGGACCTTCTTCTGGCCTAAAGGACCCACAGACGGGGTTTTAAAGATGTTTAAAGTGGAACAAAGGAAAAAATGGAGCAGGCCTGGACAAGGCCACCTCACTGAGGCTGGAGCAGAATGTGGCCGAGGGAAGGCACTCCTGCCAGCTGGAAGGTTCTTTCATCCTTTTTAGCCAGGGCTCTGACCATCCATTGTTTCTTTAAGGCCCTGCATTTAAGCAGTTTTGAGTCAAACATCACTGCCTTGAGGCAAGGCAATAATATATTTGGCAAATGTGTAAATTAGAAAAAAAAAGGGACGCCTGGGTTGCTCAGTGGGTTAAGCCTCTGCCTCCGGCTCGCGTCGTGATCTTGGGGTCCTGGGATCGAGCCCCGCATTGGGTTCTCTGCTCAACAGGGAGCCTGCTTCCCCCAACCCCCGCCCCCGCCTGCCTCTCTGCCTACTTGTGATCTCTCTCCCTCTCTCTGTCAAATAAATAAATAAATAACTTTTAAAAAAAAAGCTATCTATGTGAGGGGAGTGACAAGTTCTTCTTTTCTTCTCATTGTCCTTCTCTCTCTTCCTTGGTTTTTAAAGACTAAAAACAAAAAACAATAACAAAAACAAAAACCATCCCGCACCCCGCAAAAAACCCCTGTGTTCTGCCCTGGGAGTGTGGCTTCACCAATTACCCCCCCCTTCCCCACGCTGTTCCAGTCTCGGAGCTGTCAGTCAAATCCAAACAACAGACGTTGGCCACGATTCAAAAAGGAAAACAAAAATGTCTTTTAGGACACACTTTGACATGTGTTGGATGATTTAGTAAGATCATGGTTTCTTGTCTCATTTTCTAAGACTTCCTGAGTTCATTTTTTATCCTTTCCTTCTAACAGTCAAAATATTCCTTTTTTTTTTTTTTTCTCTTTTCACTGAGTGTACTCCACCGGTCGAGTGACTGGCCAGTAAGATGAAATAAGAAAACAGGAAAATCCCTTTTTAAAGAGAAAACAGAGATGTTAGTGTAACAGGGGGTGAAGAGGCTACCAAGGCCCTGGCTCTCAAGCTGTGCCCCGGGCTGTGGCAGCAAACTCGCGGGCCCCTCACAGGCTCTCCTCAGCGTCCGTCAGAGGCCACACCCACTGTAGGCTCGAGGTAGCTCACAGTGGCAGCGTTCGATGGTGAAGCACTCCGGCCCACCACGACACACGCTTGTGAGGCCAGGGTCACCGGGCTGCCGAGCGCCATAGTGTGGAACAGGGAAGGTGGCACTGCTGTCCAGTCTGTTGAAACGAATTTCCAGGCCCAAGATGGAGCCGCTCCCGCTCAGGTGTCACGTCGGCAGACTGAGACTTGGATCATTTTTGCGTCCCTGTGAATGTTCTGCTTGACCAGAAACATAGTGCAGAAACCCACCCCCCCAACCCCACCACCCATGTTTCACTTGTCAGTTTCGGTTACCCACGTCCTGAAGTAGTAGATCCTACTCTGATGTGAGTTCAGAAGGTCAACAGTAGCCTAACACTCTTTTGTCATTCGCCTCACCTCCTGTCATCATGTGGGCTTCTTACCATCTCACATCAGCTCAAGAAGACTGAATGCAGTGCAATCAGATATTTTGAGAAAAAGACCACATTCACATAACCTTTATGACAGTATATGATTATATTTGTTGTATTTTATTTTTACTTTTTATTATTCTCTCACTGTGCCTAGCTCAGAAATTAAACTTTATCATCATAGGTATGGATGTAAAGGGAAAAATGGTATATATAAGGTTTGGTACTACCCACAGTCTCAGGCATCCACTGGGGGTCTTGGAACATATCTGCCACAGATAAGGGGGAGACTACTGTATATCCAGCCAGCCAATCCTCAAATGCTAAGCCAACACTGGGCTTTGGACTTGTATTTTTGTTCCTTATTTATTTTCTATTTTTCTGTTCCTTGTTTCTTATTCTTTATCCTCTTAAAAATAAGCGCATCTTCAGACTCCTTCTCAACCCAGGATGCCCATAGCCAGTGACCCATCAGAGGTGACACGTGAGATAAGACCTTATTTGCCCTGTTCTAATTTCCAGTTTTCTGTCTTAAAGACTCAAAATGTCTCATTCTGTCAAAACGATGACAGGACCTGTGATGAAAGCTGTTCTGTGCACACAGACTCATGCTTCTAAAATGAGGGAGAACAGCTGTAGGAGCTCAACTGCATCTCCGGAACCCCTCACCTGCCCCCTACCTGCCTTGATGGATGTATTCATTGCCCTCCCCCCACACTCATTCCTTGAAACGTCCTTCACCATGAGTTAGTGTTTAACTTGCCTTTACCCAGCACTCCTGATCACCTCAGGACTCGCTTGACTGGTTTTGGTCTCAACAACCCTCCACGACATGGCTCATGGTGTCTGTGCCCTGATTTCTCTGGGGTCTTGGATAGAAGCCCACCGCTACCCCCTCAAGTCACCTCAAGGCCACCCCTCCTGTGATGGTTAATTTAATGTGTCAGTTTGACGGGGCTGAAGGGATATCGAGATAGCTGGTAAAACATAGTTTCTGGGGGGGGGGGGTCTGTGAGGGTGTTTTCAGAAGAGGCTAGCATTTGAAAAGGTGAACTTAGTAAAGCATATGACCCTCCCCAATGTGGGAGTCATCCAACACATGGAGGGCCCTAATAGAACAAAAAAAAAGTGGAGAGAGGATGAATTAGCTTTTTCTGCTTGAACTGAGATGTCCATCCATCTTCTACTCTTGGACATGGGAGCTCCTGGTCCTTGGCTTTTAAACTCAGCTGGGAACTTACACTATTAACTCTCCAATTCACAGGGTTTTGGACTGAGGCTAAATTAGACCACCAGCTTTCCAGGTCCTCCAGCTTGCCGATGGCAGATGATGGGACTACTACTGGTCTCTATCATCTCATGAATGAGTTCTTATAATAAATCTCCACTTTAAAATCAATCTATCTATCTATCTATCTATGGTACTGGTCCTATTTCTCTGGAGAATCCCCTCCCCCGCCCCCCGTACTCTGCTTCAGCACAGATGGTTTGAATTAGACCTGAGATTCTCAGATTTGGGGGAATTCCCTCAAACTAATCGATCTTGTTGTGCTGGCTTATGTGCCATGCTGAGGTGGCTAGATTTACTCAGTGGACAATCAGAGGTTGCTCAGGTCTATATTTGAGAAAGATAATTTGAGTAGTAGGATGATGGATAGATCAGAAAGAGAAGGGTTCTTGTGAGAAAGCACCTGATACTCTCCTTGCCTGAGATCTTAATTCTAAGCCAGGCACAGATTGGGGTTCTATGGCTACACAGCAATCTAATGTCAACCATGGACAGTAGGGAAATTTAACATCCACTCACGAAAGGACATAGTTCCTCTAGGCCCTGCATTGGTCTATGCTACATTGTTCAGTTCCAAAAGCCACATTTTAAAACAGGCAACATTATGATAAAGAGTCTCTCCTTGACCAAAAATTAGTGAGGCTTCTCTTAGTCATTTTTTTTCTTTTTTTTCTTAAAGTAGGCTCCAGGCCCATCGTACAGTCCAGAATGGAGACCAGCGTGGGGCTTGAACTCACAACCCCGAGATTAAGACCTGAGCTGAGACCAAGAATCAGATGCTTAACTGACTGAGCTGCCCAGGCACCCCTTTCCTGAGACTTTTTGAGGAGGCCTCAACCTTGGCCCCAGTCCTGGCTTTGGCCCACCCAGCCACTCAGCCTAGTTGGAACAAGAATCCAGGTAAATCATACCCTTCATGACTCCTCTTAGCAATTTTCCATCCACTGACCTCTCACTCGGCTCATTGGCTATAAGTCCCCAGATGTCTCTGCTGTATGTGGAGTTGAGCTGAATCTCTCACTTATTACTATACCCCCATTGTAATAGTCTTACATATAGCCTTCCTCACCACTGTAACAAGTGTCAGAAAAAGGTTTGTTTTTTTTTTTTTAAGAGATTACTTAATTATTTATTTATTTGAAAGAGAGGGAGAGAGCACAAGCAGGGGGAGGGGCAGAGGGAGACTGAGAAGCAGACTCCCCTGCTGAGCAGGGAGCCCAATGTGGGGGCTCAATCCCAGGACCCTGGGATCATGACCTGAGCCAAAGGCAGATGTTTAACTGACTAGCTGCCCAGGCGCCCCTGTATTTTTGACTCTCCATCTCTGGGCTGATATTGCCAAGGAAAACATGATTACTTTTGTAAAGCTACAGGTGATGATTTCTAAGAACACAGTAACAGATTTATACCCCTCTTCCTAATTCAGAACGTCCATACCCAGTGCAGAACCTGATATAAAATAGGGACTCAGACAGTGTTTGTTGATTTCAATTAGATTTCAGAAAACATTAGAGGGTAGTCATTTGTCTTTTAATTCAACAGCAATAAGAATAAAAATAGCTGTCTGCCAACCACCCAGGCATTTTCTGCGCACTGTTTGATTTAAGGCTCTGAGCAACGCTGCCTAGTAATTACTGGCTCCATTTGACAGAGGAGAAAACAGAACCCCTGGGAGGTACCCAGCTGGATGGTAAGCTCCTCCACTCCAGGTACCCTTGTACACAGATGTATGCAGAATTTCCCTGATGAGCCAACTTCGGTTGTTCTCGGGAGGCTGAGATTTGGTGACTGGTCTGTCTGACCATGAAGTGTATATAGTTTCCACCACTTTCTTCAAGAATGAGGCATTCGTCTATGTTAAGTCCTGCCTGGTAAACAGAGAGGGAGGTTTCCTTCTTTAGAAGCCAGCTGAATTGGACCAAAAGGAGAGCAAAATCCATGCACAGTGTAATAGAGGACAGCTTCTGGGAAACAGGCTGCTGAGTGCTATGTCCACTTACTCAGCACAGTCTGTGGGTCGGGTGCTGTTCAGTGTCCTGGGAATACAGCTGCAAGGCTGCCATTTGGGTCCAGATCCTTGGCTCCATAGGCTTCCATTTGTGGGGCTCTGATAAGTGTTTTGAAGATTATTTGTTGTGTTGCTGGACCTCAGAGAAGTCTATTTGACTTAAAGACGGTGAGAAACTCATGATTTCTTTACAATGTGATGGATCATTGAGGTATCATGAATTAAGAAGGAATATGAGGATGTTATGCATGATGTATCTGGCTTCAGTGATTTTTGTAGAGTCGGAAAATGATGAGAAGGCAAGTAAACCATTAAAATCACCTATAATCCTATCACTGGCAATGACCACCACCAGTGTCTTACAAGCATGCATGTGCGCGCACACACACACACATGCCTTTCTTTCTTGCAAAACTGGGATCATTGTCTCAACTTTTTAATTTTGTTTTTTAAAATAAAATCAGCTCCCCCCTTCCTGACATAAACAAAATCTATGCACATTGTAGGGAAACCAGAAAACACAGAAATGCTAATAAGTCTTGCTATTTTGTCGGGGAGTCTAAAAGGATAGTTCTGGAGGACTTCTCCTATTTTGTAGGGTTGAAGTGGGAAAGGAGGGATGAAACTCCTTTTCTCTCTCTCCTCACAGTACTTAAGACAGCAAATCGTGGGTTTCTCACACCCTTCTATTCTCCAATTCTCTGCTGACACCAACTGGGTATCCTAAAATTCAATTCAATTCAACCACTATCTGCCTTGAGACAGTGTCAGACCCCACAGATTAAGAATTTAGTTCCACAAGACTGCCTGCCCTTCATTTTAAAAAAAATCTTGTGTATTTATTTGCCAGAGAGAGAGAGAGAATGCACACAAGCAGCGGGAGCAGCAGGTTCCATGATGAGCAGGGAGCCCCATGTGGGACTCGATCCCAGGACCCTGGGATCATGACCCGAACTGAAGGCAGACACTTAACAGACTGAGCCACCCAGGCGTCCAAGACTGCCCTCCCTTCAGATGCCAAACCCAAGTAGTGGGTCCCCAGGTTACCCACAACTCTGTCCGACTTGGCTCCAAATCAGAGGTTCCTATGACTCTCCTGAAGTTTGATAATTTGCTAGAATGGCTCACAGAACTCAGGGAAACATTTACATTTGCCAGTTTATTATAAAGGATACAACTTAGGAACAACCAGATAGAAGAGATTCATAGGGCGAGGTCTGCACGGAGCTCGGAGCTCACAAGCCCTCTCCAGGCATGCCACCCTCCCATCAGGTGGATGTGTTCCCCTACCTGTCTGAACCCCGTCAGTTAGGACTTTTTGGAGGTTTCATTAGGTGGGCATGATTGATTAAAATATTGGCCATAATCACTTCTCCCCTTCTCCTCTCCTTGGAGTTGGCTGTGTGAAGGTAGGACTAAAAGTCTAACCCTCTATTCACATGGACGACCCTCTAATCACATCTTCCTCTGGAGACCAGCCCCCATCCTTTTCAAAAGTCACCTTATTAACATAAATTCATTTGTGGTAGGAAGGGGCTTATTAGAAATCATAAAAGATGCTCCTTTCACATTTCACACTCCAGAGCTATTTCAGGAACCGGGGACAGAAACTACATATTATAACAGAAGCTGTTCCTTTCTCCTCTTAGGACTTAGGAAATTGCTGGGGTTTAGGGAGTTCTGTGCCAGGAACCAGGGAGGAAGACCAAATATATATTTCTTATTATCTGACAATACCACAAGGGCCGCAGTTGGGAGAGGATGTCTTTGGGGATGTGCTGAGCTGGAGTACTGGATCAGGAACAACTTCCTTCTGTTCAGGGTGTGTGTGCATCAGCTCTGCTTTCTGTGCCAAAGTTGAGTTCATCCTAATGCCAGAAAGAGGAACCTGGTGGGCGGTCCAGTCAGGACAAGGCTTATCAACAGAAAAAAGCAGAAAAGATAGCCTGGAAAAGCAGAGGAGGGAAACAGGCCTCATAGTGCGGCTTCTGACACGCGGCCAGAGTCCCAAGATACTAGCCCCCAAGTGGACGATGGAGCAGAATCAGACCTCTGCCTTCTGGTAAAGATGCTGTTGGTGGGTGCTTCTTATACTTGAACTTGCATTAGAATTACTTGGAGAGATTGTTAAAACACAGGTTGCTGGGCTTCACCCCCCGAGTTTCTGATGCAGTAGGCTGGGGGTGGGCTTAAGAATTTTGATTTCCAAGAAGCTTCCAGGTGATGTCAATACTGCTGGTCTGGGGACCACACTTTGAAAACCACTGCAGTAGAGAAGGAACCAGAAAATTCTTGGTAAACCCAAGGAAGTAACTATTCAGGATAGCTTGAAACTCACAGAATGCATTTGAGGGTAGGGGCTAAGAAATAAGAAATAAATAAGAAAGAACTTCTTCTCCTGGGGTGCTCCATATTTGGAGGCAGACCCTGGTAAAACAAAGCATTTCTTTCTTCCTTCCTTTCTTTCTTTCTTCCTCCCTCCTCTCCTAACCTTCCTTCCTTTGATTTTACTTGAGGGAGAGAGAGAAAGAGAATGAACAGGTTGAATGGCAGAGGGAGAAGCAGAATCAGACTCCGCACGGAGAAGGAAGCTGGGTTTGGGACTCGATCCTGTGACTCCAGGATCATGACCTAAGCTGAAGCCAGATGCTTAACCAACTGAGCTATCCAGGCACCCCAGAACAAAATATTTCAATAGACCAAGGTTACTGTGACCATAGACTGCCTTGGATGACAATCTCTGTGATTAGCCTGACCTCTCATCCAAACACACTAGGTGGGGACTAATTGATTGGCAGGATAAGAACTAGGAAAACTAGGAGTGTGTGCAATGGGCCAGAAATGGTAGGACTGAGTAGGACATACGACTTGTACTTTTTCCCTTTTGTAAAAAATATGTGTATATTTATTTATTTGAGAGAGAGAGACAGAGAACAAGAGTATATGGCAGAGGGAGAAGGAGAGAGAGAGAATCTCAAGCACACTCCACACTGAGCTTGGAACCTGTCCAGGGGCTGAATCTCACAACCCTGAGATCATGACCTAGGCTGAAATCAAGAGTTGGATCCTTAACCGACTGAGCCATCCAGGCACTCATGACTTGTATTTCTAATATGTCCTGAATTTTGCTGTTTTACCGTTGTCCTTGTAGTGGCTAGAACTTTTTTTTTTTTTTTTTTTAAGATTTTATTTATTTGTAGAGAGAAAGAGAGTGAGAGAGAGCATGAGCAGGGGAAGGGGCAGAGGGAGAAGCAGGCTTCCTGCAGAGCAAGGAGCCCAATGTGGGACTTGATCCCAGAACCCTGGGATCATGACCTGAGCTAAAGGCAGATGCTTAATAGACTGAGTCACCCAGGCGTTCCTGGCTAGAACTCTTTTAAGAATGTGTGAATGAGTATGTGCATATACGTATGTTATTGGAGGAGGGTGGTATAGAAAGCCTTTTCCTAATTCTGCAGTCTTTTTGGCAGAAAAGTTACTTTTTGAATGGCAAGAGGGATGGCAACCAGAAAGAAGAAAATGAATTAAGTGACGTGGTCAGGAAAGAAAGGACAGGGGAGTGAGAAAGTCTGGGGCAGAGAAATGGACCTCAGAGCCCAGATGGACACATATCTTTAAATATTCTAAAAGGCATATCTGGGTGCCTGGGTGGCTCAGTCAGTTAAGCATCTGCCTGTGGCTCAGGTCATGATCCCAGAGTCCTGGGACCAGATCTCTCGTTGGGCTCCCTGCTCAGCGGGGTGACTGCTTCTCCCTCTGTCCCTCCCCCTGCTCATGCTCTCTCTCTTACTCACATACATAGAAAAAAATCTTTTAAAAAATAAAAATAAAAATATAGATCTTTAGGATTATCTTATTTAACTCTTGGTACAAAAATGGGACAAATAAGTGAAATTAGAGGGATGCTAATTTTGAGTTAATAGATGAAGTATGTTTTTAATAATTAGAGCTACCTGGCCATAAAATGGACTGCACAAAATACGGAGTTTCCCTAAAGGAACATATATAAGAATATTAACAACAGCAGAATCTTAGAAAAGGATAATTTTCAAAAGAGATAAATCATGGGACGCCTGGGTGGCTCAGTTGGTTAGGCGTCTGCCCTTGGTTCTGGTCATGATCCCAGGGTCCTGGGATTAAGTCCCGTGTCAGGCTCCCTGCTCAGCTGGGAATCTGCTTCTCCCTCTGCCTCTGCCACTCTCCTCGCTCATTCTCTCACCTTCTCTCCAAAGAAATAAATAAAATCTTTTTTTAAAAAAAAAAGAGATTAAATTATAACTTCCAGATATGGAATGAATATATATTAAAGATTCTATTTAACTCATCATTTACTGAACAAATCAGGCAGATGTTACAAGTGATTCATAGAAGAATCCAATAAGCAGATGTATTTCTAGATCAGGAATATCAAAATGAATTTGCAAATAGATGTAGACCTGGCTTTTGTTGTTCCATCACTGGATAGAATTTCTTTGCATGTCTCTGGACCAAAATATTTGTATTACTCTTGACTTTCTGGACCTTACAGAGTTGTAAAACAGCTTAGTTAAAACACAGTGCACGTCCCTATAGAGTCAGAGAGTTTCTGGTGGCTCCAGCGTTTTGCTGAAAGAATATCCAATGGTGTATTTCAAAGCCTTACATTTTTCATTATTGTCTTTCCTTTTCCTTAAAAGTGCTTGCAATACCTGATTAAATGAGCATCGTTCTCAAAAATGACTTTGCAGGCCTCAGTTGGAATAGATTTCCCTAATTATATCCTGTGAAAGAAGGATATATTCTCTCTTTTTTAAAAGATTTTATTTATTTATTTGAGAGAGAGAAAGGGAGAGAGAAAGGGCACAAGCAGGGGGAGCAGTAAAGGGAGAGGGAGAAGCAGGCTCCTGGCTGAACAGGGAGCCTGATGCAGATGCAGGACTCGATCCCAGGACCCTGGGATCATGACCTGAGCTGAAGGTGGACGCTTAACCATCTGAGTGACCCAGGTGCCCTTTTATTTATTTATTTTTTTAAAGATTTATTTATTTACTTGTCAGAGAGAGAGATAGAGAGAGAGCACAAGGAAGGAAATGGCAGGCAGAGGGAGAAGCAGGCTCCCTGCTGAGCAAGGATCCCAATGCAGGACTGAATCCTGGGACCCTGGGGTCGTGGCCTGAGCCAAAGGCAGATACTTAACCGATTTAGCCACCCAGGCACCCCAAGAAGGATATATTCTTAAACAGTCTGTATCAGAGTCCTATTGTTACTGTAACAAATTATCACAAATTTTTTGGCTTAAAATCACATAAATTTATGATCTTATGGTTCTGAAGTTGAGAAGTCTGAAAAGGATCTTATGAGCAAAACCCAGAGGTTGCATTCCTTAAGGAGAGGATGGATTTCGTTGCCCTCTCCAGTTTCTAGAGGCCACCTGCACTCTGTGGCTTGTGGCCCTCTGGCCTTATCTTCCCAACCAGCAGCCTAGCATCTTCAAATCTCTTTCTGTCTCTGATTTAGCAGAAAGTAGTCAAATAGACAAGCGTAAAAAGGACTAACAAACCACCTAACAGAGAATAGATCTCTATAATCCTAGAATCCCTTTACAAAATCAATACATAGTCAGGCCATAAACTAAATTCCCAGTCATGCTGCCACCACTGGGGAAAAATTTATTGGCTGTAAACAAATCAAAACACAAAATGAATAGAGATCAAATTAAAATTAGAAAACCAGGAAGCACGCCGAGTTCTATTGCCACTTTCAGTTTACCTTTAGAACTCAAGAAAAGATGTGCCTGGATTTACACTGCATGGGAGATGCACCATTTCTGTGAGTGGAGCTTACCTGGCTGTCAGGTGAGTCTACTGGGCACCTCCTGGAGGGCCGCCAAAGCTGCTAAAGGATAATTTTTTAAAAAGGTAAAATCTTGACTCTCATTCAGATAGCAAATAAATACGGGTTAAAGATTTCATTTTAACTCATGACTTACTGAGGGAACCAAGCAGATGTTACAACCTGCTCAAAGGAGAAGCCAAAGAACAGACATATTTAGAGATGAGAAATTTATTTTTTAAAGATTTTATTTATTTGAGAGGGAGAGTGTTTGAGAGAGAGAGAGTGAGAGAGAGCGCACAAGTGGGGGCAGGAGGGAAGAGGCAGAAGGAGAGGGAGAATCAGTTTCCCTGCTGAGCCCCATACAAGTCTCAATCCCAGGACCCTGAGATCATGACCTGAGCCAAAGGCAGGCTCTTAACTGAGCCACCCAGGCACCCCTAAAGATGAGAAATATTGAAAAGAATTTACTAGTGGATACAAAACTGACTTTTCACAGTGGGAAGAGGGTTGGTCCTCCACCAGACAGAATTTACCAGCACATCTATAGTCGGGAATTATTTACAGAGCTATCCGCTTGCTCGGAGAGAGAGAAAGCATGAAATGGCCGAGCCACATCCTTGGAGGTTCTGACATTCCACTGAGAGCCTGTCCAGTAGTCTCTTCTGCTTATTTCAAAGTCTGAAGCGTTTCCTTCCAGTCTCATTGACTCAATTCTTCAACAATAATACATTTTTACACGAGAGGCTGATGTGGTTAAGTGTGGGGACTCCAGAGTCACGCTGCCTGGACCTAAGGCCGGGGTCCGCCATTTTTAGCTGTGCCTCTTTGAGGGAGTGACTCGTCAGTCAGCAAACAACAGCTCAAGGGCCAAATCCAGCCTGTTGCCTATTTTTGTACGGCCCTTGAGCTCAGAATGGTTTTTATATTTTTAAATCATTGGGGGGGAAAAATCAAAAGAAGAATAGTATTTCCTGACACATGGATATTATAAAATTCGAATTCTGATGACAAGTTTTATTTGAGTACAACCGTGTTCGTTTGTTTACATATTGCCTGCTGCTGCTTTCACGCTCCGACACAGTCGAGTAGCTGTGATGGGGACCAGATGGCCTGCTGGGCCTGAAATATCTCCTATCCAGCTCTTTACGGAAAAAGGTGGCCCTTCTCTGCACACTCTCCACTAAATGTCTGGAAGACTTGTTTCACTCATCTGTGAAATGAGGATAAAAATGGCGCCCATATCGTGGTGAAAATTAATGGAGATTCCATGCAGAATTACTTACGATGGTGCCTGAGATCCAGTAAACCCTCAAGACTTGATTAATGAGAGTCCTTCCCCAAGATTGTTTAGATGGATGTGGAGATAGAACTGTTCCCTCTTTCTTTGGGGGTCACTAACGTAGGGTGTTTAATAAGCCCAGAATTGTCTGTGGTCATACCTATCTCCTACCTCCTCCATTAAAGACACAACAAACATTAACCCAGGTTCCATGGATGGGACCATTCTGTGTGACTGCCTTTCATCTATGAGCTCACTTCATCTTTATGATAACCCAATACGGTAGGTATTGCTTTTATTTCCCTCATTTACAGAGATAGAAACCGAGACTGACAGCAGTTAGAAAGTTACCTTTCTAGGTAAATGATAGGCCCAGAGTCAAGCCTCTGCAGGCTGATGAAAGACCCAGTAGCTGGTACAGGGAGGACGGCCACCCGCAGCAGAGGGGAGGAGGCTCCTCGTTTACTGGAAGAGTCTGGAAGCAAGAAAACCGAGCCCTGCCAGGAGCCCTTGGCCTCCGTTGGCCACTCATTTTGTTTTGTTTTGTTGGATCGAAGCTAGTGTAAGTTTGCGTTCTGTCACCAGAGACAGAAATAAGCTGAGGAAACTAAAAGATGAAAATAGCACGGGTCTGTCCCCACCGTAGCTCGCAAGACGCTTTGGGAGGGGGACAAACACAGAGCACGAGAGGCTAAAGTAAGGGCATGCTGTCAATGCTGTTGGGGGCCAAAGGGAGCCTCAAGTCAGGAAACATTTGATGTGTCCCTTCCACGTGTCCCTTCCATGTGTCTGGCCCCACGCTGGATGCCCTTTGGTGGCTGGACGTCTTTACATTTCTAGCAAGATGCCGGCGTTTGGGCCATTTATCTGTGCCTTTTGTGTGTTGGCTGTTGAGAACCCCTGTGGTCTGCTGGGATCCATGATTGGTCCGGCTGGAGGTGGCCTGTCTCACGCAGAGTTTAATTACAATTGTACTATGCCAATGACGCTGCGGTGAGGCCCGCAGGTGGGCTAGGGAAAGCACGAGTTAAAGTATAAAAATGTCATTTCAAAGCAGCCAGGGTTGTCTTTCCACTAATCAAATTATATCCATGCTCGGATTTTTAAACACGAACTCATTAAAGGGGCCCCACTTCTATCTAGCTCCCTTTCACAAGGCAGGTAGTTCTTTAGCAATAATTATCTGTTGTTACACACAAATAATTGCACCCACAATTGTCTAATCGTCGGCAGAAAACGAAGGGCAAGCAGCTAATTATTTCTCAGATGTCTGATGTTGCCTGTCACGAGCTGGCTGGGACATACGCAATTGCACAAGCTGCTCTCGGCCTACAATATATGGGGGTCCAAGTGACACAGTCTCCTGGGTATGGACTGTGAGAGTAAACCCCCTTCTCACCTCAGCGAGAATGTGCTTTCTCTGACAGACCTCTTATTTTCCCTCCCAACCTCTCACATAGGACTACTTCCAGCTTTCCGGGTCTTGTTCCCTCTGTTCTGATTTCAGGAGTCCTCTTGCCAGCTGTTAGGAAGTGTGTGCTGTTTTCCCCTTTATTCTATTTTAAATCGGTTTCTTCATGTCTCCATCATTTCCCTACCCCAACTTCTCTCACATGGAGTAAGCCTGGAAAAATTTCCTTTTTATGGAAGAGGGGACCAGGGGATAGCAATGTTAAGAAACAGTCTCTTAATAGGACCAGTATGTTCAAATCAGGAAGAAAATCTCTAATAATAGAGAGATTAATCATATAGGGGAAAAAAAAGGCAGGGTTCTGAACATCATGTGCATTCCTGTAGCAGAGTTCATATAAGGAGTGTGTGTGTGTGTGTGTGTCTGTGTGTGTGTGGTGATGTCACGATTACTCACCTGCACCGCTGTGTGGGAAAACAGAGCACGCACAAATAACAATAAAGCAAGCATTCTAATTTGAGCACTTTGTTTTTTCAAGAGCGGAATGCTGGCTGGAAGAAAGGGGAGCAGCTCTCAGTGAAATGACTTCCTCAGCATACACACAGAATTAACTGAGATTAGAATTCTGAATAATTACCTCCGGGTCTAGAACATTCCCCCTCCTTTTCTACAGGCCCATCCACATCACCTCAAAGACAGGTAACTTCCATGATAAATAAGCATACAGCGGTCCTTTGTGAATGTACTTAATGCCCCTGGACTGTATACTTTAAAATGGTAAATAATACATTTGGTATAATTTACCACAGTAAAAACAAACAAACGAACATGAAAACCATTCCTGGTTCTCAGGTCATCGTAGGTTAAATCTGGCCTGGGGATCGTATGTCGTAAAGGAAGGTAAGCCAGCTGGGGGGGCTAGAATGTGTGAGTCACCCTACGGCGTCACCACGCTTCCAACCCCTGGGCTGTGCTATTTGCTCCTCCAGGAACTGAAGTTCCCCTGCACAAACTTCAAGAACTTCAGTTTATCATCTTTCAAAATGTCTCTATATTCTTATCACTTATCGCCACAGCGTCCTCTCGCCTCAGGCGGAACGTTCTTTTGTAAGACCAACGTCTATGTCTTTTTCTCTTGATTTCTTCTCCTCCCATCCTTCTTCTGGATTCTTGCTCCATTAATCATCCTTTCCTCCCCACTGCTCTTTCTCTGAGCCACACAAAAGAACTTTCTTTCAACCTCTCCTGTCCCTCAAGCTACTATTTTACCTCTTTCATTGTCTGCACTAATTTCTAAAGAGAGGAGCTTCCACCGGAGTTCTTAAACTCAACTAAAAAGAGAAATACCACTATTCCTTAATCTCTCGCAATCTCACTTCCTGTGGGTTGAAACAATCATTTAAAGGTATTTCCTGACTGAATTCAATCAGCTCTCATCCCCCCTCTGACCTTTCTGCTGCATTCAGTGTGTGAAGAGCTCCTTCTCAGTCTCCTTCCCGGGATATTTTTCAAATCCATCCACATTTACTGAGCACTTACTTACCACCCGCCAGGCCCTGTGGGTGTGCTGGACACTCTCTCCTCCCCTTCTGTATCTCTGGACTTTGTTTCCAAGGTTCCCCTGAGAGTCTACTGTCCTTGCTTGGTATTCCCTCCCCGCGTAATTCAGCTGCTCCCTTGGTCTTGAGAGCTTACTCTGGGCCAAGCCTGTGAATATAGGACTTCACCTGTTCACAGTTTCCTGCCTCTCCTTCAGCTTCAAATATCCCCTCTGCGCTGCCAGATGCAGGGCTCTGATGTTGATGTATATCCTGAATAGGTCCTCCCTCAGTGTTTGTGCAGCCCAGACCAAAGAACAAAATGGAGGCCCACCACCCAGATGTCTAAAACTTTGAAAGTTATAAATGAAGGTAGCAACTATTAAATAAATACATTAGATCATTTTGCCTTGACAGACAGACCTTAGATTTGATACATAATGTTCCATTACCTTCAGGTGTACCACATAGTGATTCCACAATTCTCTATGCTAGGCAATGCTCACTCCAAGTGCAGCTACCATCTGTCAGCACACACCACCATCACAATGTCACTGACTATATTCCCCATGCTGTACCTTTACTCCCGTGACATATTCATTCCATAACTGGCAGCCTGTCCTGTGTCTCCCACTTCCCTTCACCCATTTTGCTCATGTCCTGACCCCTCCCCTCTGGCAACCACCAGTTTGTTCTCTGTATTTACAGGTCTGATTCTGTTTTTTGTTTATTCATTTGTTTTGTTTTTTAGACACCATATATAAGTGAAATCACATGATATTTGTCTTTCTCTGACTCACTTATTTCACTTAGCATACCTTCTAGATCCATCCATGTTGTCACCAATGACAAGATCTCGTCTTATTTTTTTAAGATTAAAAAAAAATTTAGTTATTTAATTGACGGAGAGAAAGACAGCAAGAGAGAGAACACAAGCAGGGGGAGTGAGAGAGGGAGAAGCCGGCTTCCCGCAGAGCAGGGAACCTAATGTAGGGCTCTATCCCAGGAACCTGGGATGACATCCTGAGCTGAAGGCAAGCCGTTAACGACTGAGCCACCCAGGAGCCCCTTACCATTTTTATAGCTGGGTAATATTCCATTGTAGATGTATACCACATCTTCCTTATCCACTCATCCGTTGGTGGATACTTGGGTTGCTTCTCTTTCTTGGCAATTGTAAATAATGCTGCAATAAACATAGGAGTAGGTGCATATATCTTTTCAAATTAAGGTTTTCATTTTCCTGGGGTAAATATCCAGTAGTTGAATTATTGGATCTTACAGTTTTTCCATTTTTAATTTTCTGAGGAACTGTTTCCCATGGTGGCTGTACAAATTTACATCGCTACCAACAGTGCATGAGGGTTCCTTTTTCTCCACATCCTCGCCAAACACTTGTTATTTCTTGTCTTTTTAATTCTAGCCATTCTGACAGGTATAATGTGATATTTTCTTTGTGGTTTGGATTTGCATTTTCCTGATGATTAGTGATGATGAGCATGTGTCCGTTGGCCATCTGTATGTCTTCTTTGGAGAAATGTCTATTCAGCTCCTCTATCAATTTTTTAATCAAATTATTTGATTTTTTTGGTGTTGAGTTGTATGAGTTCTTTATATATTTTGAATATTAATATTATCAGATATGTCATTTGCAAATATCTTCTCTTACTCAGTAGGTTACTTTTTTTGTTTTGTTGATGGTTTCATTTGCTGTGCGATAAATATATCATCTTAATCTGGGTCAAATTTGAATGCTGTGGAGTTCATGCTGGACCATGATGCCACTGGATGAGCTGGGTCTAAGTCCTTAGCCTGTCTCCTTCTTTTCCACTTCCCACTGTAAGGGGTCTTCAGCATGCACGGCCTGTATATCTTAGCTCTGCCTATATACTCATAAGCCCTTGGGGTCTAGGACTTTGCACACTGAAAACACTAGTCACGCTCAGCAGTATTCTCCCAGAAAAGACGCTTGCATGGGTCCTCGACACAGCCTCAGGGCCTTTGGAGCTAGAATTCTCTGAGGACTAGGATGGTAGGTTCCGAGTAAGCAGACTCTGGTGGTCCCATGGATTCCCCAGTACCATATTGGCCCTCTAAAGCAGCATACTCTATTGTAAAGAATTTTAGCACCCCCCCTTTTTTCATTTTCAAACTGTTACAGATGAATACTTCTTTTAATACAATAAAAAAATCAAAAACAAAGACATACAAAATACAAATCCAATTTTTTCTTATTAGATTCATTTATTACTAGGTTGTTAGACATACGTTTTAATACAAATGAGCAGAACAAGAAAGGGGAACAATTATAAAAATCGAACATATTGTTCTTGAAAGTGTATGTACAGACAATTTAACCCAGTCAGTCCTTACTATGTTTCTAACTTTTGGTTGTTACAAGGTCATAACTAAATAAAAATTTATGAATGAAATAAGATTCCATATATTAGATGCTTGTCTGCATCATTTGAACGGCACCACTCACATCAGTATTTAAGGGTTTTTATGTGACAAATGAACTTGTTTACTCACTCTCCAAGCTTGGTTGCATTGATAATAACATGCTACTTGTAGGTAGAAATGTACATCTAAGCTTTCCAAATGTTTTGTTTTAATAACACTTGCAGTAAGGAAACAAGTCTTACCGGGGTATTTTGACAGAACGGAAGAAGATATTTCAGAGTAATTTAAGCAGAAAATTGGGTTTTTCGTTTAAAATTTGGGTTGTTCATTTAGAATTTTTATACAAAATGGTGCAAAATTTGTCTTCAATCCTTTATCAGTAGCCACTTCCAACAACTTATCCTCTGACATCAAAATGAAATTTAAACTTTCTATGAAAGAGAGTTCAGATCTATGAATTTCCCATTGTGTTCAGCTAATTTTTGTAGCAAAAATTTCTTGATGAAGGAAGGGGTGTGTTGATTTACATTCTGGCACAAGTTCCTAACTGGGTAACGAATCCAGAATGTTTTCGAGGCATTGCAGCTGTGCCATCCGAAGATAATCCTACCCCAAATCCTAGCTCCAGACACATTTATGGACAGCATAATCCTTTACAGTTTTATAAGTTCACAGTTGTGTTCACTGACCATGAAGCTGAGAAAATAAAAGAACTGTTTCTTCCCATCACGGTCGTGTTTAAATCATACCTATACTAAGCTAGGGCCACATGAAGAGGGTTTTTATATTCCTCTAGATTCAAGGTGAAATACTTGGCTGGTGTCATTTTTTTCCTAGGAGTTAGCCTTCCATCTTGTTAGTCAGTTTCCAAATAGGGCAAACCATGGTTTCACCAGACACGGGCATTGGAGCCACGTTCTCCAGCACAGTATAGATTACCATTTCGAAGTCACTGTCTTTGCTACATCCTTGCAATCACGTCTCAGCAGCTGTATCGATGTCTGGGCTCTGTCACCTCAAATACTATTTTCTGAGAAGCCTGCAAAGCTGGTTCTATGAGAAATAGTTAACATCTGCTTCTGTCAAGTTTTTAATTCATTACTCTCTTTCAAAGAATTCTTTTGATTTTTTTTTTTACTTCTTTCTTATACTTGGTGTGCAAAAGGCAGTATTTTTTTTTTTAAGATCTTTTTTATTTATTTGACAGAGAGAGAGAGATCACAAGTAGGCAGAGAGGCAGGCAGAGAGAGAGGGGAAAGCAGGCTCCCCACTGAGCAGAGGGCCTGATGCAGGGCTCGATCCCAGGACCCTGGGATCATGACCTGAGCCGAAGGCAGAGGCTTTAACCCATTGAGCCACCCAGGCGCCCCATGGCAGTATTTTTTTTAAGCCACTTACGTGTTGGTGGTTTCATTGCTTCATTAGTTGATACATTACTACAGATAAGATGCTGTAGTTTTAGCCCTTCATCATCAATTCTAGCTACAAATTGAACTCAGACTATGAGGGCTTGTACTTCTGAGTCAATGACTATGAACTTTTTGTTCTTCCTGTTTTCAGAATCACTTCCATTGTTCTCATTTGCTTTTCTACTATCACTGTATTTTGAAATGTGTCTTTTCTTGAAAAAGAAGTTTTTCCTAATCAGTAGGAAATTAGGGTTAAAAAGTAAATGATATGGTGCACCTGGGTGGCTCATTCACTAAGCATCTGCTTTCAGCTCAGGTCATGATCCTGGGGTTCTGGGATCGGGCCCCACATTAGGGGGTCCCTGCTCTGCGGGAAGCCTGCTTCTCCCTCTCCCATTCCCCCTGCTTGTGTTCCCTCTCTCGCTGTCTCTCTCTCTCTGTCAAATAAATAAATAAATTCTTAAAAAAAAAAAGGTAAATGATATGAAATTTACTTCCTTACTTTAGCTGTTGGGTTAAACTACATACACACACACACACATACACACACACACACACACCTTTTTAAAAAAATAGCTGGTTTGATTAAAAATGAAAACGATAATAATTTATAAAAATAAAGAATTGTTTTAATTTATTTATATTTACTTATTGTGGGGTTATAGATGACTAGCTTTAAAATAAAAAGTTGAAAAGAGGTCTCATCACCCATGATAGTATGCAGTCTATACCACATGGGACCCATCACTCAATTTCAAACATGCCCTACTGGTTTATGCCTTGTTTAATGAGATGATATGCCAATGTCAAAATGGTATAAAGTTTTTAAATGCTTACTCTTTTTTTTTTTTTAATGCAGTGATCTTTTTAAAAAGATTTTATTTATTTGACAGAGAGAGACACAGTGAGAGAGGGAACATAAGCAGGGGGAGTGGGAGAGGGAGAAGTAGACTTCCCACTGGGCAGGGAGCCCCATGTGGGCCTTGATCCTAGGACCTGGGATCATGACCTGAGCCGAAGGCAGATGCTTAATAACTGAGCCACCCAGGTGCCCCTAAATGCTTACTCTCAATTTCTGTACTTCTCCAGTGTGTCCCAGTAAGAGTTTGTGGATTGACTGGTCCCTGAATGACCTTATGAATAGCATGACTCTGAAACCCAGGCCCACAGGAGGGGTCCTTTTTGCCTGTGTGTGAGTGGTATACTGCTCTTGAAATATAAGCTTTAATTTTTAACTGCCTGCTAGATGTAGTTATATGGATAATGATACTAGTAAGTGATCATAAAACTATCATTAAAACTATCTTGTCCTGAGAACTTAACGTGTGCCAGAAATATGACAATGAGTAAAAAAAGAATTCACTGACTTTAAATTCTAGTGAGAGAAAAGATAGGTCATTCTCACATCTCTTTGAAAACTCTATCTCCATTTTACAAGTAAGGAAATTGAAGGGGCACCTGGGTGGCTCAGTGGGTTAAGCCTCTGATTTCCGCTCAGGTCATGGTCTCAGTGTCCTGGGATCAAGTGCCGCATCAGGCTCTCTGCTCAGCGGGGAGCCTGCTTCCCCCTCTCTCTTGTCTGCCTCTCTGCCTACTTGTGGTCTCTCTCTCTGTCAAACAATAAATAAAATCTTCAAAAACAACAACAACAACAACAAAAAAAACAAGTAAGGAAATTGAAGCTTATAGAGATTAACTAACATGTTCAAGGTTTCCAAGCCAACAAATGCTACATCAGGGACTCAAAACATGCTCTCACTGGCCCCAAACCCATGCTGAGTGAGGCCTGCAATATCAGTTGCCTGAACTATTGCAGTAGACTCCATGTCTTCAGTGTCTCCTGCCCCCATGATTCACCTGGCTAAAAGTGTTTTATTCCTAAAAATAGGAGAAAGAGTAAATTATCTCCCTTCTTAGTAAACCCATATTTTATGAAGTGGAACATTATATGAAGACAAGCTCTTATCAAACAGGCACTGTGATCTGGTAATATTTTCTATGGAAATCAACCATAATCATCTTCTTTAAAAACAACAACAGGGGCGCCTGGGTGGCTCAGTGGGTTAAGCCTCTGCCTTCGGCTCAGGTCATGATCTCAGGGTTCTGGGATCGAGCCCCGCATGGGGCTCTCTGCTCAGTTGGGAGCCTGCTTCTCCCTCTCTCTCTCTGCCTGCCTCTCTGCCTACTTGTGATCTCTGTCTCTGTCAAATAAATAAATAAAATATTCAAAAAAAACCCAAAACAAACAAACAACAACAACAAAAACAGTTCATTTTGACCAGCATCTGTTCCACTGGTGGATCATCTCAACTTGTAAGATGTTGTGGAAAATGTGGTGCATCAGAAATTAAGTGATCCAGCAATATGAAGAACATTATTCCTTTTCTTCCTATGGTCTGTCATCATGCATGATAAAATGATAACAGCTTTGTTTCAGCCACGTCCATCTGTACTCTGATCATAATTTTATCAATTTAATTATTACTGTGTGAAACATTAAATATTAAGCTACGATATAACATAGCAGAGACTGGCCAGTTGTTCACCATGTTGTTTCTACTTTCCCGCTGAGTCCAGGAGATGCTCTCTTTTGTGGAAGTGAAGCCATGCACCTGAATTCTGGCCAATAGTTAACAGGCAGCCAGGAGACCACCTCTGGGTAGAACTCATAAACCCTTTCTCAGAGGCCTCCATGTTCTCTTCCTGCCCCCATCTGCTGGCCAGACACAGGATCCAGTAGGGCACTCTGGATATAAGAAACTGGGGTCCTTGAATGACAGTGTGAGGGAGAACCCAACCTCTCCCCAGCCTACACTGAACTATTTTGTGACATGATTGCAAATTAAACTTATAGGTAGTAAACCTTTGATTAATTTGTACTAATTAATTAATTAGTACTAATACACATCAATAATAAGTAGATGAATACAAGAATGGGCATGCTAAGTATGTAAACTGTGCTCTTTCTAATGAAATCAGTCTGTGGCAAAAAAACAAACAAAAACAAAAACAAACCCAAAAAAACCCAGAAAGGTTTTATACTCTAAATAGTCCTGGATTTTTTAACAACCCAGAGGACTTTCCTGTTTGGATTTAATCAGGCTCAGCTAACAGAGCTATAAATTTATGTGGCTAAATATTTAACAGTGTTAACAAAACTGAGCTTCTGGTTATTGATGGTGTATCTGGAAATAAACATTGTTTTTTCTTTCCCCTTTACTTCCATGATTCAATTCCACTAGATGATATACCCTAGTTTATGTGGTCTGAAGTTGTTCCCGTTCAATCAGTGTTTTTAGTTATTTCTTTTTTTTTCTTTTTCTTTTTTTTTAGTTATTTCTTTTGTCTGTGACTGTGTCATGTCCTTAAAATTATCTGGGCACAGGGCATCTCCATAAAATTGTGTTTAATTCTACATTTCCATTTTTCACTAATAAGGCTTTATGTTTCTTTCTTTCTTCTTTTTTTTTTTTTTGGTCCTTGAAAACTTTTCTTTGCCTTTTATTATTAACATGATTTCATTTGTGAGCAATTAGACCACACCTCAAGATGAGCAGAATTAAATAAAATCACATTTGTATCTTAGAGGGCCAGAGAAATGCAAGAGTTATAATTTTAGTTGTTAGGGATTTCTAATAAGAGAGGGAAGATTTAGGTAATGATATGACACTCAGTCTTCTTGAAAGTTATGGAACCCTGTTATGACCACTATTAATAGGGCTCAGGCTCCATGTGACCCATTAGGATTAAATAAAATAATCAAGTCCTGTGACCTGGACAGAAGCTTTCTCAGTGCAAAAAGAAAATTTAGCACGCTAAGGCTGACATAGTTATTTCCTCATTGGAAAGTCTTGCAATTAAATATAGAAATGATGATGTAAGTAAACTCCAAATTATTTATAGTTTTATGTTAAATTTAGGATAATCTATGTATATTTGGTATTTTGAGTACTTGCAGTAGTTAAGAATTTGGTATATTAAGGCACCTGGCAAATTGTGATTCCAATTTAGAAAAAGTTAATTGGGTTAGTTGTTTTAGACCTCAGGGAAATAAGATAATTTTTCTTGGACTATAAGCAGTAATTGGATAATTAAAAGAATTTAATTTTAACCATTTTTAGAAATTTAATTTATGTAAGTGTCTAATAATGTTTGTTTGGGAACCAGACAATTAAAACACAAAAATTAAATGTATTAATATTACAAATGCAATTTTAAATGCTTAAAATATTAAGTTATAAAACTCTATTAAAAGTGATCATTGAATTCTTCTAGATTTATAAACGTAATAAAGATTATAAGTTGAAATCTTTTTTTCTTTCTTTTTCATTTTTTTTTTAAGGGGGTGTACAGAAGGAGAGGGAGAGAGAGAGACTCTTAAGCAGGCTCCATGTCCAGCAGAGCCCGATGCAGGGTTTGATCTCACAACCCTGAGATCATGGCTTAAGCGGAAATCGACTGAGCCACACAGGCACCCCTATAAGTTGAAATCTTTTTTTTTTAAAAGATTTTATTTATTTATTTGAGAGAGAGCATGAGAGAGGAGAACGTCAAAAGGAGAAGCAGACTCCCCATGGAGCTGGGAGCCCGATGCAGGACTCGATCCTGGGACTCCAGGATCATGACCTGAGCCAAAAGCAGCTGCTTAACCAACTCAGCCACCCAGGCACTGTATAAATTGAAATCTTAAGAACCAATCTATTTAAATTATAGCTCAAAATATAAATAAAACCAGAAAAGACCTTGAACAATCTTTCTCTCAGCTTTGAGAACACCATAAAAATCTCATGATCATTTTTCTTCTTTTTTTCTATTGTCCCGAAGCTGCCCTTGGCACCAATCTTTTTTTTTTTTTTCCCTGCCTAGTACTAAAATACTATGCATTTTTTAAAATACTACGCATTTTTAAATAAAATGCAAAGGTGATCATCTTTAAATAATAAGTTGTAAAGTGTTTATACATTGAAAACGAGATATTCGCTTCTTTCTAAATCTTTCATGGAGTCATTTATTAGCCTTCTGGACATTTGTCCACACACATTCAGAAGCCACTGTCTCATACCATAAAGGCAAAGACAGTAGCAATAACCCATATTAAAGCTGCACACAATTCACTCTTTTGCATGAGTGGGGCAGAAGAACAATCAACCTGTGGATAAATGATTCTTTTTAATCTTGGGATCTGTGAGCTTGCTTTGTCCTTGAGATACCAGTTTCTGATATCCTTTATAAATTTCTTTGCAAGTGACAGATGCTAATCTTCCTAATCCAAGCATCCTTGACCTTGAAATGGCTGATACAAGGTTTCCAGTGAGTCCACCTGGACAGCAAAGCCTTCAAAGAACTCTGTGAGCTCTTGCATTTCCTTAGAGATGAGGTGGGGACGGGCTAGGGCTCCCCTCTTCAGCCCGAGCAGCTCCGGCCACCTTTTTCCTATGCTGGGCTTCTGGTTGGAACCTATGCAGGTTCCGCAGCTCTGTAGTTTCTGAAGGCCACTGGGCCACAGTGTGCTTTTTCCAGAAGCTGGAGCAGCACTCCGTGAGCGGGCACATGTCATCTGAAGGACTGGCAAAGCCCAGGAGGAAAACTACAAATTGCACAACGAGATGGCTGAGGGACCATTGGGCTGTTTTTCTAAAACGTAAAGAACTTCCCAAACACCAACATGAGGAGTTTACTAGTCCTTGAACTAAACTGTGGGGCAACAACCTTGCTTGTAACTTCCTTTATTTGGAAATGGGACCATTCTTGTTTGCTTGGGTGATTTAAGACTCTCGCATGCTTCTATTCAGAAACGGCTCTCATTTTATTTGGCACTGAGGATGCAGTCTTCCACCGGGAATGGGTGGGTGAGTCAAGGTGACGAATGTGACAGAGCAGGTCTTTTCACGCCTTCTTTCCTAAAGCTCAACTGCCCCTGGGGTTAAAGGAACAAAAGGGAGCTTTTTAAAATTTAACTTAAGACTGGGAAGGACACAAGCTCTTAGCCTAATAAGACACTGGCAAGATGCTAGCAGGAGATTTTGTGCTTACTTGTGTTTTTCTATACTGCAGAGTTTCTAGATGTTTTTATTCCGTGGCCCTGCGGTCAAGACTACCATAGATGAGCCCGAAATGGCTGAGAATGACCAGTGGCTCAAGCCGGAAGTTGGAGATAAAAGAAGGCAAGACAAGGAGTGGAATAGAAAGCCTTAAGCTTGACTGAAGGAATGTGCTTGGGGGTTTACAAGACATAAAGGAGAGGTACCCTGGGACCCTCCGGGACAATCTGAATCACAGAGCCTACCTAGGCCTCTAGGACCATGTCCTGTTCTTGTGGCTAAGAATCCCCAGAATCTCCTTGTCCTTAATTGGAACATAAGCTTTGACCCTTCACCAAGGAACTGAGGGAACATTCTTTAGGATTTACTGCTTAACAGTAAAACAGTATTTAGGAAGAGATTTGAACCACGATCATAAGATCCGGCAAAATGTAAGCACAATTTCCCTCTCTGAGCTGGATCATACTTCCTTTTTTAAAAGTCACGATGACATGACAGTTCAGGGACACTAAGAGTCCAGCGGAAAGGATTTTACAGTCTCTTATTTTCCCCTTGAGGTTCAAGGCTAAGCAATATTCAGATCTCAGACCCACTGCCTGCAGCCTAGAACTGGGACTTTTCACTTGCGTGAATGGATCTCGGCCTCAAGCTGGCACCAACTTCTAAAGCAGTCTACTCTAAAGAGCTTTCTGTAATGATGGAAATTTTCTATATTTGCATCATCCAAGACGGTAGCCGCCAGTGGCTAATGTAACTGAGAAACTGAATTTTTTCTTTTGTTTAACCAATTTAAAGGTGAATGGCCTCCCGCAGCTAGTAACTAATGTCTAGATTATTAGTAGTAGACAAAAGGGGTGGGGTACTCATGCATTGCAGATGAGCCTAATGGGCCTGCTGGGCTATATAGCTCCCAAGGGGGAGGTGGTTTGACCCAATTCATTACTTTCTTGCATGGAGTAAATTATAGGCCCTTGGTGACAGTCACTGATAATTTTCCTATCTCCTTTGAGACACTGAAGGACAAGCTTCAACGTGTTTCTAATAGAATTATAAAACAGCAATCAGGAATAATCTCTAAGAAGACTTTGAACATGAACAATATGGAGCCTGTCTCTGGCAAGGGGCATCCAGGAAAAATCATGCTTTTCTTAAGGACCAGGACCAATAGTCCAGTCTCTTAATTCTACCTGCTTCCTATGAGAAGGAAAAATAGTCACCTGGTGATACCAGTATAAGGGAATTTCCTGAGGTCTTCTTTCAAAATTTCCCTTTCCTGTAATGATAAGGTACCTGGTGCTGGAGAAAATAACTTCCTCTGGCCAGTAGATCATTCCATTAGAATCCAGTTACCAGTATAGTAGGACTGTGATTTTTTTTAAAAAGATTTTATTTATTTGTTTGTCAGAGAGAGAGAAAGTGAGCACAAGCAGGGGGAGCAGCAGGCAGAGAGAGAAGCAGGCTTTCTGCTGAGCAAGGAGCCCAGGGCAGGACCCTGGGATCAGAACCTGAGCCCAAGGCAGACGTTTAACCGACTGAGTCCCCGAGGCGTCCCAAGGATTGTGATTTTGAGCACTAATTTATTGGGTACCTCTTATGTACTGGGTATAAGGATTATCTTTTATGACCCTCACAACAAAGAAATAAATGAAATAAATACCATTATTACCCAGTTATATAACCAAGGAAACTGAGGCCTGGAAAGGTTAACTAAATTACTTAAGGTCCAAGTCAGTGACAAAGCAGGCAGGTAAACCCATGTAAGCCTGAGGCCACAACCCATGCTCAAATCACCTGGTAAGAATAATCTTCATGGCATATAAGTAGTTGGAAAGCCCAGCTTTCTGCTTCACTACTCTCTTTTTAAAAGATATTTATCTATTTTTAGGAGAGAGAGCACGCATGTGAGAGCACGAAGTGGGGGGTAAGGGGAGAGAAGAAACCCAAGCAGGCTCCACGCTCAGCAGAGACCAACACGGGGCTCCATCCCAGGACCCTGAGATAATGACCCGAGCTGGCATGAAGGGTTGGTCGCCCAACCTATGGAGCCATCTAGGCGTCCCATGCTACACTTATTTCTTATAATCAATCAATTTATGAACTATTATTTCCTTCCCTTCTGCCTAAGTGAGAGTATAATTGCGTGAAATGAGAGTTTGTCCACCTGATATGCAACGAGCCAATCAAAACTGACACCAAGCTTTAGCGGTGAAGAAAGAGGCAATTTATTGGGGTGGCACTACCCAGGAGAACAGGGTGCTGATGCTCAGAAGTCCGGAACTCTCCATGGGCTTTGCAAGTAAGGGTTCCTAAGGGCAAAACTGGAGGTTGGGATTTCCTGAAAAGGTGGACACCGTTGACTAGAGGCCCACTAGGTCATGCTAGCAGGGGTCTCCCGAGAAGATGGACATCACTGGAGGTTAGGAGGCCATGTTAGCAGATATTACTCAAACACTTGTGCCACTTAGCCTGGTCCCCTAGAGGTCCATTCTATCTCAAGAGACTTGGAATCTGAAAAAATGTCATTTTTTATTTTGTCTTTCTCATATGTTAGAGATTTCATTAAGTCTTTAGGGTAGTGTGGATTAACTCCCTGTAAACTAGTGGGGTTACATGGCTACATGGTCCTTTGATTGATAAGCAAGTGTTTCCATTTCTTGGTATTCCTTGGCCCATCCAGCCCTGCCTGGGGGTAACATGACCTCTAATGTTTATTTTTTCATCTAAATTGACAAGACAGACTCCAGCTCCAAGAGTCATGGGAAATGGAGCATAAAGCACCTGAGAGGAAGAACAAGGTAGTATTCAGGATTCAATTCCAGAACGTCTGTCCCTTCTAGACCCACGCTTCCCACAGTCGGCCACACTTGCTCAGCTTGCTTGCCCGTGCCATCTAGCTTCCCTGACCCTGAAGAAAGCCTCCATTCACTCCGTGTGCACCTGCACCGGGCCACCAGTGGGAGGCTGCTGTCTGCACCAAAATCCATTGCTCAATGCTCTTCTCCTTAGCTTCCTCAGGGGCACCTGACTCTGTCAAATCCCACATGGCCTTACCATCTGTCTGGGCCTCTCGACAGTAAACATGCTTTGAAAACAAATATGTGAACGTCGTTTTGTTTTCTTTCATTAGCTGTCTTATGCTGCAGTCACAGTCAGTTGTATAATGGTTGTGTCTAGTGAAAAAATAAGGCCATTGTTTTTTGTCTTCTGATTATCTGTTTACCTTGACTATGGCTTGCTAGGGAGGGTGTTGTAGGAAAACAGTGCCTTCAAGGCCGGCAGCCTTGGCTCTGGGCACCGACTTCATCATTTACTCAATCAAAAAGATCCATTCAGCCCCTGCTGTGTGCGGGGACTTGTTTCAAGTGCTGAGAAAGCAGTGAAGAAAACAAGGATTCCTGCTCTCACCGGGCTTACATTTGAGTTCAATGAGATCAAGGTTAAATCAAGGTTAAATAAGATGGATGAGGAAAAACCAATAGCAGATTAGGTGGTGAGAAGGGTAAGGACAAACAGAGCAGGGAAAGGGCTAGAACCATAAGCAGCAGCTCGCTTCTTGTGTGATAGTAGGTAAAAGTTACCTATATTTCTACATACTTGACTTTTAAAAAATATTTTTAAAGGTTTTATTTATTTATTTGAGAGAGTGAGTGAGCAAGAGAGATCATGGCCAGGGGGGTCTGGGGAAGAGGGAGAAGCAGACTCCCCACTGAGCAAGGAGCCTGACGGGGGACTCAATCCCAGCTGGGATCATGATCTGATCTGAAGGCAGATGCTTAACCGACTGAGCCACCCAGGCGCCCCTACATACTTGATTTATCCAACTCTGAAATGGGGACAAAAGCCACCTTGCTGACCTGTTCTGAAGGCCTGGGCCCAGCTGGGAAGAGTGTCTGGCTCAGGGGTCACACTGGAGCATGAAGGACGAGAACTATTATTACTGTGTGCATCATAACCATGGGCACCCGGGCCCAGCCAGTATAAATAGCTGCTTGCTGGACCTGGAGATCCCTTATTTATACATTCGTTATCCCTAAATGACCCTGCTAAGAAAACACAGGTAACAGTGTTTCTGAATTCTGAAGACTGAATGAAGTACTCTAGGCTTGGGAGAGGGACGTATGGTTTAAATATTTCTATCAATCTGTCTTGGCAGGAAACAGAAGTCCCCCTCAAACTGGATAATTGGAGGAGAGTTTACTGAAGGATTATTTAAGAGACTGGTCTTGCGTAGGTTACGGCAATGCCTCAGGATCAGTAATGATGGACCACAGGCTTAAAGGGATGTGGGGAGTGTCTGATTACCAGAAGCCCGAGAGAGAGAGAGAGAGAGAGAGAGAGAGAGAGAGAGAGAGTCACAAGGAGAAGAGTGCTTAGCCAGAGCTATCTATGGCTTTCTGTGGAGGGTCGCAGCCAGCCTACAGTGAAGCCACGAGGAGGGAGCTAGGGAGTGAAGACGCCACGTCTCTCACCTCCCTGCCTCCCATTTGCCATCAGGTCCACCCATTGGCCAAACCCAACCGGCAGTCAGAGGGCAAGAGAGCGGGGGCGGGGGGTTGGGGGGGTCAGGGAGTGGGGAGCAGTACATTGGGCCAGGCTCCCAGGAAACAGAGCAGGTGGAAAAGGGTGAAAGGGAGGAAAGGGCCACAGAAGATACCAGAATAAAACTGAAGGGCAAACTAAACATAATGTTCTGGTTCCCCCTGATAGTCCCGTAGTCACCACTCTCCCCATCGAGGGAAAGCAGCCCTTGTTCTTTCCTTCATCAGCTGTCCCCTTAATCGCATTTGTTGTTTTTCTCTGGGTTCACCTCTTGCCTCTTTTAAAGTCTAAGATTTGGTTAGGAGTTTCGAAAGAAAACCAGATTAGTAAAAAATAAGGCCCAGTTGTGCGTAAATCTGGAGATCGCTAACCCAGCCAATCTCTATCCAGGGTCATGCATGGCTGACAAGGACAAAATGCTCCGCTGGTCCCTCACTACCAGTAAAAAAGAAAAGGGGGGGAGGAGTTCCTGACCAAGAGCATAGCACTGTCACCATTTTATTTTTTTAATGAAGTTTAAGCTGTGACATTAAGTAGAAAAGAGGCAGATATGAAACCATATGAACGATACAATCCCAACCACGTAAAAAATACATATATGATGGAAATAAGACTAAAAAGGAATAAGTTATTTACAATGATTATTTATGGCCTGTAGATCATGATTTTTTTCTTAACCCTTTTCTGTATTTTTTTCCATGTTTCAACAATGAATACATTACTCCTTTTAAAATAAAAGTGAAACCACTAAATGTTATTTTTTTACCTAAAGGAAATATTATTTGTTTCCTATAATTCACATCTTTATATAAAACAAGAATAGTCATAGCTTTCATTTATGGAAAACTTTAATCCAGCATCATTTAAAAGACTCACTAAGCTGATTATGTTGCTGCTTTTAAGAAAGTGATTTTATGGATAATTTTTAAAAAGAGCACCCTAAGGAAATTAATGGTATTTCCTTTAAACTAGCTTAATCTTTTTTAAGTTTATTTACTTTTTTTCATAATTGCTACACCCAATGTGGGGTTTGAACTCATGACCCCAAAGTCAAGAGTTACAGTTCTGAGCACTGAGCTATCCAGGCACCCCTATGCTAGTTTAATCTTGACTCATGCTGATATATAACACTAATGGTATGCTTTGAGAACTTCAATCCATGGATGTCAAATTCATTCTCACCAACTACTAAAATTCTCAAAGTGGAAATACATACCTGTAAAACATTAAACTGAATCTAGTGAATTAATAATTATTTTCTATTATTTTTTAAAATAATTTATTTATTTAAGACAGAGATTACAAGTAGGCAGAGAGGCAGGCAGAGAGAGAGGGGGAAGCAGGCTCCCTGCTGAGCAGAGAGCCCAATGTGGGGCTCGATCTCAGGACCCTGAGACCTGAGCTGAAGGCAGAGTCTTAACCCACTGAGCCACCCAGGTGCCCCAAGGATTATTTTCTTATATTGCATCAGCCACAAAGTAGGTCCAGAGAGATTGTTGTTCCACTGGTTTTCACTTCACACTAAGACCAGTTCTGTTCAGTTCAACAAATGCCCCCCACCCCGAAAGATTTTATTTATTCATTTGACAGAGCGAGAGAGCACAAGCAGGGGGAGGGGCAGAGGGAGAGGGAAAAGAAGGCTCTCCGGCTGAGCAAGGAGTGCGATTTGGGGCTCAATCCCAGGACCCCTAGATCATGAGCAGAGCCGAAGGCAGACACTTTAACTGACTGAGCCACTCAGGTGTCCCTCAGCAACGCATTTTGAGACGTGGCAGGTAGGCCTGGCCCTAGATTAGGTGTTGGGTATACACAGGAGACTGAGACAAGCCCCCGCCCTTGAAGAGACCAGTGGTGGAGACAACATGAAGAAGATGACTTCAGCAAATAAAGCTAACTGCAGAGGGGAATATAGTCAATAATATTGTAATAACATTGTGTGATGACAGATGGTGACTACACTTGTCTCGATGAGCATAGCATAATGCATGGAATTGTCGAATCCCTATGTTGTATACCTGAAACTAATATAACACTGTATGTCAACTGTACTTCAGTAAAAATAAATTAACTTGAAATTTCTTAAAAAAAAAAAAAAAAGCTAACAGCAAAGGGCTAGGAAAGCCTAGTCAAGAAGCTTGAAGGAAGAGCTACTCGATTTAAAACAAAAAACAAGAACCAGAGGTGCCTGGTTGTCTCAGTCAAGAAGGCGTGGGACTCTTGATCTTGGGGCCATGAGTTTGAGCCCCACGTTGGGTGTGGAGATTACTAAAAAAAATAAATAAATAAAATAAAACCTTAAAAAAAAACAGAAGAGGGGCACCTGGCTGGCTCAGTTGGTGGAGCATGCGACTCTTGATCTCAGGATTGAGTCCCATGTTGGGTGTAGAGATACTTAAAAACAATAACATCTTAAAAAAAAAAAAAAGACTAAACAAAACAAAACAAACAAAACAAAAACTGACTTGCTGCTAAGCTTGCTGACTCTGTGGTAACTGGAACTCTTTGTTCTTGAATTTTGATTGGGCTGATCAGGATGGAGGCCAGTGTGACCAGCCTTAAGCTGGTGAGTGACATCTCAACAGTCTTGATCCTGCTTAGCGGCCCACAGTCCCCACCACCTTCTCAAAGATGGGGACAACCATCTACATCCCATGGGCTATCAGAAATGACCCACTGAGGCCAGCCGCCTCCTTCAAGACTACCCTTCTTATTTGGAGCTGCGCTCTGCTAGCTTTGGGGGGCGTGGGGGTACTGCCTTCTTGGGGGTTGTCAAGAAGTTGCAAGTTGTCTTTGGTAGCAGAAGGCAGAAGGTAGAAAGCAAAGAATAAAGCAGTCCTAAAGAATTTGAGTTTCAGTTCAGAAAATGTGGAATGCTCTGGATGGTGAACTCTTTTGCTGTAGGTGACCAGTCAGAGCTGGCGCACAGGGTAGGGTAGAGTTGGTGTTCTGGTGGGACCTACTGGTTGAGCCATAAGGCCAACGGTGGTGGGGTCTGTTCTGGTCTATTCTGCCTGGGTTAGACCAGTTAAGGATTCTGACCATCTTCCCACATCTTCTCTGTAGGGAACATGTATGTTTATCCTCAATAAGTGCGTCGGGGCAAAGACCTTTCTCGTTATTCTCTTAAAACTGTATAAATTCTTATCATAAGAGAATGTCACAATTTTTAGCCCAGATATGACTTGCTTTGGGACTTAAATATGACCCAGTTTCGATTTGGGATATTGGATCATATTAAGATAGTTCATCGTGTAGACCTTCTTTTTCTAATAGTCTCCTGGAAAATTCTGGCAAATTTTTTCCATTTCTTGTAACAAATTTTAATCTTTCCAACCCAAACCAATCTCTCTAAACCTGTAAATTCTTTAAAAACTTTAATCTCTCATAATTATATGAAGCTTGCTTTCTTGAAGAGGCCTTTCGTTATTGCTTGTAATTAGAGCCCCCTCAATATTTTAAAAGCTTCTTTGTCTGGTAAAATAGAAAGTCAGAATTCAAACCCATTAAACCTCTGCCAGTCTGCCCAGCTGTCTTGGCCACTCTTTTAGCTAAAATCCCAAAAGCTGTCTGAGATCTGGAGGAGGTCTGGAACAACTGGGAGGCAAAGCGCCGTGGTAATCGGCAGATTGGCCACACTTTCCTCTGGTTTCATTCTGTCACAATTACTCTACCCTGGCTGTTTCAGCCCAAGGCCACTGTTGCTGTTGCCTGTCCATAGACACAAACCACAGTAGTGGCTTTTTCTGCCAATTTTCCATCCTGAGTTAATAAGTGAGAAACTTTAGGACCCCTGGGGTATATTCTCTATTTAAGAGTGAAAATGACTTTTTAATGCCACCTCTGCTTTGCCCCTCCTCTCCCCCAATTCCTCTCTCCCTGGAATGAAGATTTAGACCACCAGGAGGGCAGTCCTAGTTAAGATAACAATTTGCTACTGATAAGGAATTTAATTAGGAGAGGGAAGGATGTAATCATCAAGATAGATGGAAACTGTGCCAAGCCTCGAAAATGCTTGTGTCATAGCTCATATTTGTACAAACATCTATTGTATACTCAGCTGTTTTACATACATAACCGTGTTTAATGCTTGCACCAATCCTGAGAGGTGGTTGCTGTTCTCTTTCCTGGTGAGGATCTGAAATTGAGCAGTTAAAACCAACCAAGGGCAGTCATGGTGCTGTGAGACCCCACTCCCTCATGTAACATGGGTCCTGTTCCTGAGGAAGCAGACCCAGCTTCAGCCAAAGGAAGGAAGTCCGACCAGATCGGTGGAACCCAGAATGTGGAAAGTACTGCGCCGTGAAGAGATGGTAGAGCAAGCGGCCCTAATGGTCTCTGGAAACTAACACCACCACCCAAGTCTATGTCCTGGCAGCTAATAAATGGCACACTCCTTAACCACCTTGCAAAGGTGAAGGATGGACATGGACTCTGTGCCCAGCATCTGTAGGAAGCCAGAGAGGGAGCAGCTTACCAGCCCCCAGTGAGAGTTGGGCCTGGGGGCCTGGGGCCACCTGACAGGTGCTCTGAGTTGGGTACTGGTATTAGGTAGAGCAAAGTATCTAGAGCTGAGCCACAGCCTGGTACAGAAGAAATAGAAGGAAGAAGGAACCCAACTACTCTCTCCATGCCATCTGATCTTTTGCTGGTGCCTCCCACTGGCTAAGTCCAACCAGAAGTCAGAGAGCACAGGAACTCAGCTGAAGCCATCTCCAGAGGCCTGCCTCCCAGGGCACCAAGCAGGGTAGGGGTGAGTGAAACACGGACCTGGGGACAGGCAGGGAAAATGGAGAATACATAAGACTAAGATAATATTATCTCGCCCTCGAGGACTGCATTTCCTGGTGGGAACTTGAAAAAGGCATGTGGGACTTCAGGATTCTTTCCTTTCTTTCTTCTCATTAACCCCCCTTCCTTACCTCAAACAGATGCCTTTGGGGATGGAACGCAAAGGGAGATCCAAATTGCTTATAGTTCAGGAGAATAACACATTGTGATAATATTGTAGGTGGACGTTCAAATCCACCCCACTTTCCTTCCATTGTGATTTTCATACTACAAAGTCTAGAAAGCTGGGGTGGGGGGAGGGAGGGCAAAAACCACATTTCCCAGATTCTACTGCCACAAAGTTCTGGATGTGATTTAGGTTCAACTACTTATATGTACTTTCAGGAAATTTGACAGCTTCTCCTTTTGCTCCTTCTGTTCACGACACGGTCACTGAGATGTTGGTTGCGGTGTTCAGAGATGTGAGATCCAGGGCCCTTGTCCTGTGGGTGCCAATGGCCGCCAAGATGGTTTGCTTCCGGGGTGGAGACAGTCACCAGATCACAGGGACTTCCTGATTGTGGTGGTTTCCCAGTTGTGGCTGTGGTGATGTGATCTGGAAACCAGTAGTTTTGTGATCACAGAGGAGGCAGCAACAGTGCCGTCCATGGCTTGGCTGTGCCATAAGGTTCAATCTAGATTCTGTTTCTTTTTCCTTTTTTTTTTTTTTAAGATTCTGTTTCTTTAATCTTCCCAACAACTTGGCAAGTCATTTACTATCCTGCCAGAAATGTCTTCCTGCTCAAACTACAGCCTGTCTTTGCAATTAAGCTTTGATTCCTATAGAAATAAGCCTAACCACCTAAAAATGCAAAGT
Source organism: Martes martes (assembly GCF_963455335.1). Taxonomy (NCBI): domain Eukaryota; kingdom Metazoa; phylum Chordata; class Mammalia; order Carnivora; family Mustelidae; genus Martes; species Martes martes. The sequence goes on along the minus strand of NC_137895.1, from coordinate 47,733,890 downwards.
AGAAAGGAGTCAGCTCTACTAGAGACAGAGATTTTAGGTACCCTGCAAATCTTGGAGGAACTAGATGTTGGGTTTATGTTACAGAAGATTTGGGACAAATCCCCTCCGTGGATTCTGAGACTTCTCGACAGTCTCATGTAACAAGTTTTCCTTTTCCAGGGAGGCAGATGGGACTAACAGACACTGTGACCATTGTCTGTTATATTTAAGTAAGCATACAAGTCTGTCTATCCATTCCCAGAGAGGGACTGCAAGTCAGTAATGAGGAAAGAAAAATACATTTGCAAATTCCCTGGCAATAAAATAGTCTTTTTTAACCTCAGAAACCTTGTTTGCTTTTTAAGTTTTTATTTATTTATTTAACAGAGAGAGATCACAAGTAGGCAGAGAGGCAGACAGAGAAAGAGGGGGAAGCAGGCTCCCTGCTGAGCAGAGAGCCCAATGCCGGGCTCGATCCCAGGACCCTGAGATCATGACCTGAGCCGAAGGCAGAGGCTTTAATCCACTGAGCCACCCAAGCGTTCCAATGCTTTTTAAGTTTTTATTAAAAAATTAAAGAAAATTGTGTTTATTAGCATCCTCAATAATACTACAGAAATTCACAGTCTTCCCTGAGAAGAATAAAAAGGATGACATTTTATTTTCTGTCTTTATTCCTGTTATCTATGCCTGCATGGAAAATCATCCAGAAACTTTGTGACTTAAAACAAGTCATTTAAAAAATAATAAATTGTTTTATTACATATCATGAGTATATTGGTCATAAATTTGGACCAGCTTTAGCTAGGTGATTTTTATGTTCCAAACGACTTTGATGGAGGTCACTTGGCAAATATTCAGCTGGTGGAATGATTGGTCTAGAGGGACCAAAATGGCACCTGGCAGGGATGGTTAGAAGGCAAGACTGTCTACCGGAGCACCTACACTTGGTCTGGACAACACGGTGGCCACAGAATAGTCGTAATTCTTACACAGTAGCTTATGACTCCAAGAGCAAGTTCCCAGTAAAGAAGGAGGAAGTCACGTGGCATTTTGTGATTCAGCCTCAGAAGTCATGCTTCTGCCATACTCTATTGGTTAGAGTAGTCACGTGGCCACCTAGATCCAAGGGGGTGAGGAGTTAGACGTCACTTGTAGATGGCAGGGATGATTTTTATACTACAAAGTGGTAGTATAAAATTGCAGCAAATGATTTAGAACCATCACATACACCCCCTCACTCCCCTTTCTTTACCTGTGTCTCTAGGAAAAGCCCCCGTTGCTAAGTGAGCCATGACTAGAATGGTTTAGATACCTGAAGGATCTCACTTTCAAGTCAAGGACTTGAGGCAGTACAGGTATGCGTGGCCCCAGGATTGTGCCTAACATCGAATGAAGGGCACGTTCTTTGGTTAGTTTCTTGATGTCTCGAAATTTCCATTGCACTGAGAGGGAGAAACCTCATTTTTGGTAGTCCTTGGGACAGCATATTGTTAATGCAGGAACTTGGTCACGCAAAGATGCAGTATGGATCCAGTGATGAGTTGGAAGCGTGTTCTCAGGATCAAGACCAAAACCCAGGTTCCCAGCAGATGGAGCATCGATCTCCATTTGATTCTGTTCCCTGAGTAAGATCATCTTCATATCTGCCAGAGTAACTATGTGGTTGGGTTTAGAGCCCAGCCAGGCTAAGCCTGGTGTTGGGTGTTTTGCTTCTGGTTCAGAAAAAGTGGGTATTCACAAGTTGTTGATCCTTAGTAGCCAACATCAGTGAACATATATTTGTTTTGTGGCTACTTTGTTCCAGGCATTATTGGACCCAGGGCAGATAGAGAGAATGAGATATTGTGTTTGCCTTAAGAAGCAAAGAGGAGAGAAGTAGACAAATAATCAAATTTATTTACTAGAAAAATAGTGTAATTCGATTAACGTTATAGGGGCACAGGGGAGGGAGTGATCAGTTTTAGAGCCTTTCTTAAGAACTGACCTTTGAGCTAAGTTTTTTCAGGTTGAGAAAGCAGGAAGAACCTCTTGGATAGAAAAAATCTCTATGAACAGTATAGACTATGTTTTATGTTATATACGCGGAATAAGTGGGTACTCCTATGAGATTGTAGATTTTAGGGAGGGTGGGGTGAGACGTAAAGCTAAAAAGAAGATTTGGGCTAAATTGTCAAAGTCTTTGTATTTCAGGTTAAGGACTTCTGAAATTTCCCATAGGAAAAAGTGAAGGATACCAAAGGGTCGAAAATGTGGCAAGACATGAATGCTCTATTAGCTGTTTTCCATCAGGGAGGCCAAAATTTGGCCCTCAATTCAGAACTTTGTCATCTGTGTTATTTTGCAAACCTCTACTGGAGCCAGACTTCAACTGGAAACTGTAGACTTTTTTTTGTATTTCTGACCTTGTGTTTTTGAAAAGTTTGGAATTTCACATTGCCGCCATGTTCCACCCAGTGATGATGACAAGATTACCTATCAAAAATAATCTGAAAAGGCAAAGAGTATACACTTTGGCTAGTTTCTCTGTCCTATCCTCTACCACTAAGGAAAGAACAGATAAACAAAACAGACAAAATTCTTTCTGTTCTAGGCAGAAGAATTCGATGGTCAGCTTTATAGGTGTGGATGGAATTTTTTTTTTTCTACATGCAGTACCAACCATCTCCCAGAGGCCAGTCATTGAAATCAGCCTCTGAAGCCACACGCATGTTTGTACCACCAGCAGAAGGAGGGGCAGGTGGCAGGAGATGCGAGGTGACTCAGTATCTCCAGCATCTGGGTTAGGAACTTCTCTCAACTGGTGGCAGAGGTGTTGCTGCCCGTGAACTGCCCACAAATTACTGCATGTGGTGTGTGCTCCAAGAGGCAATTCTAGATCTGTTTTGAGGCTAGTCAACCCTTAAAAGGATGCACCTTTAATTTTCTTTCAACTCACTCAGCATGGATGGCCTTGAAGATTTGTCTGGCTGGCTTCTTGGAGCTCTAACTTCTAGTTAGTAGTGATAACTCTAGCTTGAAGTTGAGAGCTTCCCAATATTGACAAGAGTTGCTGCACATTTTAAAATTCTTCACTGGTTCAACCACACGTGTAGCAAGATGGCCAATGTGGGAGAACATGCATCTTCCTTCCCTCACCCCCTTTAAATGAAACTGCCATGCGAATGTGTACAATGGGCACTATTTCGACAAGTATTGTTTCTCTTTCTAGCTGGGGCCAATCCAGTTGTTGCATAGATCTTCTTTGTTCCGGGAAGCTCTACTTGCTTGGCCCCTTTTAGTAAGGGGGCCTGGGTGTTGCTGGGAAGAACTGGGCAAACTGGTACAAGGGTTGAGGAAATTTGAAGGAGAGGGATAGGGGCACCAACCCCCTTCCTTAATGATTATAAAACATCTCTAATAGATTAAATTGGCCCCAGTTCAAGGCCACTGAGCAGGAGAGCACTTGAGCCTGAGGAGAAGCTTCTCAATGGAAAGAGCAGTTTTGTCTAGGGTTTTTCCTTCCAGAACATGAATTCTTCTTCTTCTTCTTCTTCTTCTTCTTTTTTTTTTTTTTTTGAAGATTTTATTTAATTGACAGAGAGAGCGCGCGCGTGTGCACAAGCAAGGGGGAACAGCAAGAAGAGGGAGAGGGAGAAACAGGCTCCTTGCTAAGTGGGGAGTCTGATGTGGGGATCGATCCCAGGACCCCAGGATCATGACCTGAGCCAAAGGCAGCTGCTTAACCAACTGAGCCACCCAGGCACCCCTAGGACCTGAATTCTCATGTGAGATGATTCACCCTGTGGCTGAGGCTAGGGACCCTTCTTTCCTAGCCACTCTGTCACTGTTGGTAGCCTTGAGGAAATGACTGAATTCATATAAACTGAGAAAGTGTGTACTGGGGAGCCATAATACAGGGGTCTGTCCCATGCATGCATTCATCTCTCTGGCCCCTTCAAAGAAACCACTACCTGGTATGACTCCATCATCAAAGCAGAGACTCTGAGTGGAGTGCTGGACTGCCTCTTTATTTGGGGGGTGGGATTATTTATCAGCATTCTTACAGACATCTTTATTACTTGTATTCCTTTTTAAAAAAAATTTATTTGAGAGACAGAGAGACAGAGAGAGTGAGCGAGCATGCAGGGAGAGGGTCAGAGGGAGAAGCAGACCCCCCACTGAGCAGGGAGCCCAATGTGGGACTGGATACCTGGACTCTGGGATCATGACCTGAACCGAAGGCAGATGCTTAACCAACTGAGCCACCCAGGCACCCCATGACTTATATTCTTAAACGCTTCTCTACATGCATTGCAGAATGTCCATCACACTGGAGGCCCCCACCCTGTTACCCTCCAGGAACCTTAACAATAGCCACAGAGAATGTGTCATTCCAGCGCACCAAGCAGAATTTCTGTGAGGCAACACCACAAGTATTAGATTGAATAACCTCCTGGAGCTAGTGAACTATCTTTGTTTTACATGAAGATAAGTTTCATGTAAGGAATTTGAAAAGATACCCAATTCTTTTCAATAAACATTTATAGAGGACCTTCCATGTGTCAGGCTCTCTTGATCTATCTCAGGCTTCACTGACATGTCTGTATCATTTCCTTTCTCAAAAGCTTTCCGTGATGAGCCATTATCTTAAAAATTATACATCTCAACTGGATATTCAAGACCTAAACATCTGGCTGAAAGTCTTTCCTAGATTTCCCCCCCAGCTTCGAGATACAATTAACAAATAACATTATGTAAGTTTAAGATGTACAAGATGATAATTTGATGAATAACTTATGTATTGTGACGTGATGACCACAGTAGAGTTAGTTATGCCTCCACACCTCCCATAATTACCATTCCTTTTTTGTGGAGACAACACTTAAAATTTACTCTCTTAAAGACAAAACCAGGGAAGGAGACAAACCATAAGAGACTCTTAATCTCAGGAAACAAACTGAGAGTTGCCTGAGGGGAGAGGGTTGAGGGATGGGGTGGCTAGGGGATGGACATTGGGGAGGGTATGTGCTATGGTGAGTGCTGTGAATTGTGTAAGACTGATGATACATAGACCTGTATCCCTGAAGCAAATAATACATGATATGTTAATAAAAAAAATGTACTTTCAGCAATTTTCAATTATATAATACAGTATTGTTAACCATAGGTACCACGCTGAACATTAAATCCCTAGAACTTAATTATAACTGGACATTTGTACCCTTTGACTCACAACTTCTCATTTTCCCCACCATCCAGCCCTTGACAATACCCATTCTATTCTTTCTAGGAGTTTTTTTTTTTTTTTTAAGGTTTCACATATAAGTGATACTATACAGTTTCTGTCTTATTAATTTCTTATTTTACTTATCATAATGCCCTCAAGGTCCATCCATGTTGTTGTAAATGACAAGATTTCCTACGTTCTCATGGATGAATATTGCTTTACATACACACACACACACACACACACACACACCCCACACACAATCCATACCCTTATCCAATCATCTGTTGACAAACACTTAGGCTCTTTCTGTACCTTGGCTGTTAAAAGAACTGTTGCAATGACTGTGAGAGTCTGAGATCTTGTTTTCATTTCCTTTGGATATATATCCAGAATTGGGATTATTTGAGCATATGGATCTATTTTAAATTTTTTGAGGAACCTCCATACTGTTTTCCATGGTGGTCGTGCCACCTTATATTCCCACCAACACTTATATTCTCCATGTCCTCACCAACATTTGTTATCTCATCTTTTTGGTTTGCATTTTTCTGATCATTAGGGATGTTGAGTATCTTTTATGTACCTGTTAGTCACTCATATGTCTTCTTCAGAAAAATGTCCATTCGGTTCCTCTACCCATTTTCCTGTCAATTTTTTTTTTTTTTTACTATTGAGTTACATAAATTCTTTATGTATTTTGAATATTAACTCATCAGATATGGTTTGCAAATATTGTCTCCTGTTCTCCACATTGCCCTTTCATTTTGTTGACTGTTTCTTTAGTTGTCCAGAAGCCTTTTAGTTTGACCTGGTCCCGCTTATATTTTCTTTTGTTGCTTGTGATTTCAGTGTCTTACCCAAAAACTTGTTGTCAAGAACAATGTCAAGGAGTTTTCTCCCTGTTTTCTTTCCAGAGTATTAAGGATTCAGCCTTATGTTTAAGTCTTTATTTTAGTTTTTCTGAGTGGCAGAAGATAGGGATCCAATTTCTTTTTTTTTTTTTTTTAAGATTTTATTTATTTATTTGACAGAGATCACAAGTAGGCAGAGAGGCAGGCAGAGAGAGAGGAGGAAGCAGGCGATGTGGGGCTCAATCTCAGGGCCCTGGGATCATGACCTGAGCCAAAGACAGAGGCTTAACCCACTGAGCCACCCAAGTGCCCCTCTTGCAGCATTCTTATCTGGCTTTGCTATCAGTGTAATGCTGGGCTTGTAAAATGAGTTTGAGAGGTTTCCTCCTCTTCAATTTTTTGGAAGAGTTTGAGAATGACTGGCATTAGTTCTTCTTTGAGTGTTTCATAGAATTTACTAGGGAAGTCATCTGGTCCTGACCTTTTCTTTGTTGGGAGGTTTTGGATTACTGCTTCAGTCTCCTTACTATTAACTGGTCTTCTCATATTTCCTATTTCTTCATGGTTCAGCCTTGGTAGGTTATATGTTTCTAAAAATTTATTCATTTCTTCTTGGTTATCCAATTTGTTGGTGTATAGTTGTATTCATAGTAGTCTCCAATGATTCTTTGTATTTATGTAGTATCATTGTGATGGCTCTGCTCTCACTCCTGATTTTGAGTCTTCTCAAACAGGACTAAGACTTCTTTTTAGTCTACATAGTTTTGTCAGTTTTGTTCATCTTTTCAAAATACCAGCTCTTAGTTTCATTTTTTTAAAAATTGTTTTTGTGGTCTCTATTTCTGCTCTGATCTTTGTTACTTCCTTCCTTCTGCTAACATTTGGGCTTATACTTTTTTTTCTAGTACCTTCCAGTATAGTTGTTGGGTTTACTTTTTTTTTTTTTTAATGTAACCATTTATTGCTATAAACTTTCCTCTCAGAACTGCTTTTGCCACATCTGGTAAGTTTGGGTATGCTTGTTTCCATTTTCATTTGTTTCAGTGTATTTGTTTTTTCTCTTTTGATTTCTTCTTTGACCCATTCCAGAGTGTGTTGTTTAAATTCCATGCAACTGTGAATTCTCCAGTCTTATTCCTATTACTGATTTCTCATTGCAAACCACTGTGGCCAAAACAGATGCTGGGTACAATTGCAATCTAAAATTTCCCAAGAGTTATATGATTTATCTTGAAGAATGGTTTGTGTGCACTTGAGAAGAACGTGTTGGATGGAATGTTCTATGTATGTCTGTTTGGTCCATTTGGTCTATGGCATTGTCAAGTTCAGCATTTTTTTAGTGATTTTCTGTCTGATCTATCCATTGTTGAAAGTGGAGTATTAAAGTGCCACTGTTATTGTATTGTTATTTCTCCCTTCAAATCTGTATTTTCTTAATATACTTAGAGGTGTCCTAATTTAGTGTTCGTATATATTTATGATTATGTCCTCTTGATAAATTGACCTCTTTATCATGATATAATGACCCCATCTTTTGTTAGATTTTGAATTAACATCCAATTTATCTGGTATAAGTACAGCTACTCCTGCTCTCGTTTGGTTTCTACTTGCAAGGAATATCCTTTTCCATCCCTTCACTTTGAGTCTATTTGTTTTTGTAAAGTTGACCGTGAGTCTCTTGTAGGCAGCACATAGTCAGGTCTTATTTTTCTATCCATTTATCCCTTCTATGCCTTTTGATGGGAGAATTTAGTTAACTTACGCTTAGAACAACTGTTGATAGGTAAGAGCTTACTAATGACATCTTATTGTTTTCTGGCTGTTTTGTAGTTCCCTTGTTCCTTTTCTCTTTCTGCCTTTCTTTGTGAATTGATGGTTTTCTGTATGCACTGATTCCCTTCTATTTATCTTATGTGTATGTACTGTAACAACAGGCACTTGTAGCAACCCTATCAGTGCTCTACCCAGATCCTTTTGGATCTTGTTTGTAGGTTCCTGTATACCTTCTGTTGGGCTTCTGTGTGTCCTTACTCCTAAATAGTCTGCAACTATAACTCACTCTGAGTCCTGCTCTTGGGATACTAGAACTGTTTACTCACACACACAAAACTGTCTTATGTGCCTAGGAGTTTATGTCTCCTTGGATGGCCAATGAGTGACTGATATGGGCTTATGAAATGGGTTTGTGAAAGACCAACTCTTTGGCCACCAGCTAGGACAAACTCCAAGGTACAATTTACATTCCCGAGCTGCCCTCCTGAAGGGGCAGGTAGAAGCTGGGGCTTTACCTGAAATTGTGCTTTTGCTTGGATTCTTCCCCTCCCTGTCATGTTTTTCTTACCCCCATACCCAGTCTTCTCATGGGAGCATTTGCTTAGGACATCACTTGCTCATGAATCCTCATCTGCTTTTGGGGAATCTGAACTCAGACTCTGCTGTGTGGAATAAAATAAAAAACAAAATTTAATCATTGCTTGTGGAGACCAAAAACAAGTAGAAAGTCTTGTGTATGGACAGTTTACTTTCCTGAGAGGCTCTTTTTGACTTGTGCTCAGAAGCATCCAGAGTTCAAAATGCATGGTCTATGTAACTGTACATATGAGGAGTAAGGTCTTTGTAAGTGTGACATTAATATAGTATCATATTTGCTCAGTCACAAAGAAATAGGGAAAGGGGATGAGGACGACTATACTCAAAGTTGCAACATTCTTCATTGGTGCTCCCTCTTCTGTGACCCCTTGGCATTTAATACTTACACAATTGCTGTAGTAAGTACTTGCTTCCCTCCCTTAGATTGTGAGAAATCTGATGGGGAAAAATGTGCGTGTTTTGTTCACGGTCATATTCTAGAGCTTTCCACAATGTCAGGCAATAAGTAGGTGCTCCGTCTATATGTACCAACTACACATGGGAGCCCTGTGACCATGAAGCTAGATCTCTAGAGGTAGATCATGCTGTGTTTATGACTCCTCAGGACTAAATTATAGGTTAAAGGATTTTGGAGTTTAGGCTCTCCCCACTGTAGGTACAATGGTCACATACCAGAGAAACTGGCTGTTCTGGTTCACTGTTACATTGTTTTTACCCATTCTTCCAGCTAAGTGTTGGTAAGAAGCCTCATGGAGAACCTCACCGAGGCACAATTTCTTCAACCTATGAAGTCTTGGGGAAGGCTCACTGCGTTAGCCCTAGAGTTTCCTAGCTTAAAAAAAGAAAGAAATTTGATATGATCCGAATTCACTGTTCCGACAATGGTAAGATTTTGAATGATAAGCTAATCTAGCAGTCTTAATGTACTAGAGCAAAGCCACTGGTCCAGGAGACGGAGAAGAGAGCATTCTAGAAGATTGTTTTTGCCTTTGCTTTATCTTTGTACTCCAAGGGCCTGTGAATAAATTGTATCAAATGTCACTTGAGTTCAATGCTTCTGAGAGCCAGACTGTCTTCTTGTCATCCCCATGTCCATGTCTGTGATTCAGCCACTTTGTGGTGGGAAAGACCAGTAGGACCTGTTTCCTTCTCCAGCACCCAAGGAGGATTCACAGAACCCTGATGGGGGTTGTCAAAAAAAAAATAACAATTTTCCATCAGGGTTAAGTATTTGGAAAACGATGTCAAGGGCAAAAGAAGAAAACTAGAGCTGTTTGTTTTCATTTATTTGTCAAGTTAAAGATCTGTGAAAGGTTGGTGAAAGCTATTATTTTCAATCTTCTCCCTTGCTCCATATCATACCTTGAAAGTTTAAGCAACCCTTGCCGGCCACAGGGTGATTAGAAGCTGTCTGCTTCCTCTCCTGCCCAGTTTCTCAGATATTGGGAGAGTGGAATGTTGGCTGAAGGGTCAATTGAGCAATATTTTATATTTTAATTTCTTGCTAAAGACCTGATACATCGTTGAACAGGTTCTATGAGTGAATTCTGTTCTGGTATCTCTTCCAAATGCCTTAAATGGTGCCACTGTACTTAAATAATTTTGTGTTTTTTAGAACTGCTGCCCACATTAAACTTCATCCCTTCCTTCACATGGTTACCCTTTGCCCAGTAGCGTATAGACTAAGGCCCATATCCCTAAGTCAAATTTTGGAGACAAAGAGGCTTTTAGATTGAGTTTTAGTTCTTTAGTCTGTTTAGATTTGGCACCAAAACCACAAAAAATTGACGCGAGCCATTGCTCTAAAAACACTGCCATGAGCCTGTCACTAGAAGCTGCTTTCGGCTCTAAATTGCCAAGGGGAAAGAAGCCAAACTTGGGTTTCCTGTTGAGGTCTGCCAAATGCACATTTTTGGAATTAATTTCTTTTTAAAAGCCATCAGTTAGAGAATGTTGGGTGTGAGTATTTTAAAACAACTCTAAAAATAACAAAGTTATAAATGAGGCTGTCAGTTACTACAGTTCAGTCCTTGAGCCAATAACTATTGAGCACTTATTATCTGCCAGGAATTACATGCCGATTTAAGACAAATTTAACTTTAAAATAAACTTGTATTTCCTGTTGTCTTCCAAACAATAAATGTTACAGAAGCATAAACAAACATGAGTTGTCAAGATAATCATCTCTTTATATTTTTGTTCTGATAGTTTTCAAGTTGACTGGTTCTCTTAAGACAAAAAAAGCTTTTGATAAAGAATTATGCAAAGCCAAGCCTTTCATTAATATTTATATTCTTAACTTTCTCCATCAGTAATCACTGAAGTAGATAAAAGATGAAAATAAGAATGTGTGATGACCTGATAAGATACTGATCTCTGCATCATACACACATTCTCCAGGAAGCTTTACCCAATAGGGTGCTGACTGGGAAAGAACAAGTGAAAATTCCATAAAGCAGTGGGATAGGCTCAAGGGTGAGGGCCATCTGAGAACTGTATCAGAATCTCATTTTATATTCTCAGAAGTATGCCCATCACACTAGCAGGCACTGCATTTTTGGATAAGGGGGAAAATGCACTTTGGTTCTTATTCCCTCTGTGTTGTAGTTCAGAGTCTGTGGAGAAATGAGTAAGTGCTCTTTCTCTAAAATATCTAATAAGCAGGCACCTAGGTGGCTCAGTTGGTTAAGCGACTGCCTTTGGCTCAGGTCATGATCCTGGGTCCTGGGATCGAGTCCTACATCGTGCTCCCCTTGCTCTGCGGGGAACCTGCTTCTCCCTCTCCCTCTGCCTGCTACTCCCCCTGCTTGTGCTCTCTTTCTGTCAAATAAATAAAATCTTCTTAAAAAAATCTAATAAACATCACAAATATGCATTGTCATCCTGAGTTAACCCAATCTTTTGTTTTTCAGCAAGCTTTATAGAAGCACTAATTAAGTCATTTAAAGTAGGTGTGAAGTAAAAATTTCATTGAAACACCCAAGTATTGGGCTGCCTGGGTGGCTCAGTTGTTACATGTCTGCCTTTGGCTCAGGTCATGATCCTGGGGTCCTGGGATCAAGTCCCTCATCGGGCTCCCTGCTCAGCACAAAGCCTGTCTCTCTCCCTCTCTCTCTGCCCCTGCCTGTATTCTCTCTCTCTCTTTTAAGAAACAAACAAACAAACAAACAAACACCTAAGTATGTTCTTTGTCCACTAAATATTGAGTAGCCATGAATTAAAGTTTTGTGTTTGGTGCTGGATTTAATATAAGTGAATAGGACACAGAGTCTGTCTTCTAGAAGCTTGCAGTCCAGTGGGCTGACAAAGTCAGGCAAGGACAACTCAAGGTACTAAATAAGTTAGTACAGGGGAGAGAGAATTCTATCGGGATGGAATGAAAGTTAGTTGATACACAGGGGGTGACTTCTGAGTTTGAGCTGATTCTGGGAAGCTGAGTAATTGTTAGAAAGAATAGGTGAAAGAGAGAGGTAAGGAGCAATATCAAGAAGCCATAAAGACGTGTTTATATAAAACTTTTATCATAAAAGTGGTAACAAACAGAATAGGTAACTTCAACAACTATAATATTTTAATGCAAATGATGTTAAAAATGTCAATAGTATTTTATACAAGGATTTTATTTTATTAAGACTGATTTATTTATTTATTTATTTGAGAGAGAGCATGAGTAGGGGGAGAGGGGCAGAGAGAGAGGGACAAGCAGGTTCCCCACTGAGCAGGGAGCCCAATGTGGGGCTCGAACCCAGGACCCCGAGATCATGACCTGAGCTGAAGGCAGATGCTTAACCAACTGAGCCACCTAGGGCCCCTACAAAGATGTATTTTAAATTGACTAAAGAATCTTGAGAGAGCAATCAGGTAACACCCACTAAAAATGTCTGTATGTTTTGATCCATAATCTTCACTGCCCGAAATCTAGCCATCAGAAAGGAAAAAAGTGCATGGGATTATAAATGCAATATTTATTACAGTATTGTTCTTGGTGGCAAAAATCTGGAAACAATGTGAATGTCCATTCATAGGGGAAGAGTCAAGTAAATTATGGCACTGCTTATACTGCTGAATATTAGAAAGCCATTACAAAGACTGAATTGCAACTGTAC